>NC_064848.1:174685305-174807805 GCF_024139225.1 Suncus etruscus | reverse complement strand
GAGCAATTTCTGAGCCTGGAGCCAGAATAACCCCCTGAGCACTGCCAGGGTGTGACCCAAAAACCAAAAAAAAAAAAAAATAGGGAAGAATCTCTCTTAAAATTTTTTAAAGAGTATTAATCTTACTATTTTTGTCTCTGTCTTTATGACCTGGTCACCCTCCAGAGCTCTCCTTTAACGCCATCAAGTTTAGAGTCTTCAACGTGGATTTTGGGAGAGAAAACAATATTCAACCCATAGCTGTGAAAATTAGAAAGCCAAAGGTTCTATCTTTAGTTTGAAGGACCAAATAGAAGATGATGTTAATACAATTTAGGGGCTGGTGTTATAGGCAAAGTGGAACCCCAGTGTACACGATCAGTGGGAGCAAGCTTCAAAGGAAATGCAGCAGGCATCTCTACAGGACTGAGCCATGGACAGGGAGGAAAATATCCTGGCTTTTCTCCTTTCCTCCCACCTTCTAATTAGCTGCCAGTTCTTGCCACTGGGAAAATCCCCGCTGGGAAGGTCAGCTGGCCTGCTAAATACAGGACTGAAAGTGCCAGCCCCTGATTCCCCACAGAGAAGAGCAAGTGGGAAGGAATGGATACCAGTGTAGAAAGGACCAAAGACAGACACAAGGTCATTGATTTTTTCAACTTTTTAAATTAAACTTTATTAAGGTGTAATTTATATATTTCTTTTCAAATATACATTTGATAATATATTCCTCAAATGAATTTATCTCCCTCCATAACCACAACCAAAATATAGAACATCTTAATCACTACACAATATTTTAACTCCTCTGTCATGAATTCCTACACCCCATTTTCTATCCCAGGCAACTTTTGCTTCTTTTTCAATTTGATATAAATGGGATTCTATAAATATGTGATTCTTTTATATCTATATACTCTTTTAGTCTTTTGAGCCACACCCACCTTTTTTTTAGGGGGGTGATACTTAGAAGCTCTGCATTCAGGGATCATTCCTAGCAGGCTCAAGGGACATATGGGATGCCTAGGGACTGACCCTGTTGACCCCCATTTAAGGGGGCAAAAGGACTACCCACTTTGCTATTGATTTGACCCCCATGTACTCTTTCTTTTTTGTTTGTTTTTGGATACACCCAGCGATGCACTAGGGTTACTCCTGCTCTGCACTTAGGAATCACTCTAGCAGTGCTTGAAGGACCATATGGATGCCAGAGAGTTGACATGGATCATCTATGTGGAAGGCAAGTAGGTCTACTTGTTGAGCTATCTCTCTGGTCCCCAGCCGTGTTGTTGTTGTTGTTGTTGTAGTTGTTGTTGTTGTTGTTGTTCTTCTTCTTCTTCTTCTTCTTCTTCTTCTTCTTCTTCTTCTCTTCTTCTTCTCCTCCTCCTCTCATCCCTCCTCCTCTTTCATCTCCTTCTCCTCTATCTCCTCCTCCTCCATTCTCCTCCTCCTCCCACCCACCACTATCTCTCTGCTCCACCACCTCTTCTTCCACCACCTCCTCCTTCTTCCTCCCCCTTTCTCCTCCTCCTCCTCCTCCTCCTCCTTTTCTCCCTCCCTCCTCTTTCTCCACTTCCTTCTCACTCTCCTCTCTCCTCTTCCTCCTCCTCCTCCTTCTTTCTGTTTTGGGGCCTCACCCAGCAGTGCTCAGGCATTTACTCCTGGCTCGCTGTGCTCAGAATTCCTCCTGGCAAGCACGTGGGATCAAATGGGATGTCAGGGATTGAACCCCAGGTCCATTCCAGGTTGGCCACGTGCAAGGCAAATACCCTCTTATCCTCTTTGATTTTTCTCTCAGCATGTGTTTTTTTTTTACTGTTACTATTATTATAATTATTATTATTATTATTATTATTATTATATTTGATTCTTGGGCCACACTTGAAGGTGTTCAGGACTTTCTTCTGGGCTCGTGCTCAAGGGATGATAATGTAACTGCTGGGATCAAACCTGAATAAGCTATATGCAAAGCCAGCACCTTTCTATACTAACTTTTCAGCCTAATTTCTTTTATATTTGACTAGTATTCCATTGTATACATATATTGTATACTTAGATCATGATTTGATTATGTATTCACTTGTGATGGGAAATGATAATTTCCAAGTTTGAGTTATTATGAATAAAACTTATTTGCATAGTTTTGGTTTTGGTAGTGGTGTGTGTTTAATGGATATTTTTTATTTTTTATTTCTCATGAGTAAGTAGCTGGGAGAGAAATTTTGGGTCATATGATAAGATACTCCACATATAAGAATTTGCACAATTCAACACTTTTTTTTTTGTTCACACCCGAGGCAGCGCTCAGGGATTACTCCTGGCTCTACTTTCAGAAATATCTCTTGGCAGGCCTCGGGGACCATATGGAATATCGGGATCTCCAACCCACCGTCCTTCTGCATACAAGGCAAATGCCCCTACCTGCATGCTATCTCTCAAGCCCCTCAACATCATTTTTATTTATTTTTTTGTTTAGGGCCTCATACCTGGCAGCGCTCCTGGCTCTGCGCTCTCAGAATAGTGCTCGTGACAGGCACCGGGGACCATATGGGATGCTGGGATTCGAACCACAGGTCTGTCCTGGATTGGCTGTTATGCAAGGCAAATGCATAGCATTTGCTAGCATTTGCATAGCACCACTCTATCTTTCCAGCACCTCAAATCTTTCTTTAGTGTTTATCATCATTACAAACAAATCTTCATGAAAGTACATTGTATTATTTCCTCCAAAGTGTGAGAACAGTTTTTGTGAAAAAATTTAAATACCTTAAATTTAAACATATGCTTTTAATAGTTTAATATTTTTATTTATTTTTCAATGCTGGGGCTAGACCCTAAGAGTTTCTCATATAAGAAGGCAACTGCCCTACTGCTGAGCTATACTTGTGTCCCTTACAGTTCAATTATTTCATTTGGGACACCAAATAGTGCTCAGGGAACCATATGGGATGTCAGAGATCAAACCAAAGTCAACTGTATGCAAGGCAAGCACTCAACTGCTGTAATTGGCTTTGGTCCCTACAGCTCAATTTTTGTTTTGTTTTTGTTTTGTTTTTTGGGGCCATATCTAGTGATACCCAGCGGCTTACCTCCTAGCAGGCTCCAGAGACCATATAGATCACCAGGAATTGAACCTGGGTCAGCTGCATGCAAAGCAAATGTCCTACTACAGTACTACTCATTTTGCCCCTAATGTTTTTTTAAAACAATTAGAAAGGGCATTTTTTTTGGTATGAAAAATAAAGAATGCAAGATAGTGACTAAAAAGGCTTCTCAAAATGACAAAATCATCTACACAGCTGCTCTGAGATCTCAGCTTTGCTTGTCAGCAACCTTCTGGCAAAGTTTCTCTGTCATATGGATGCACTAGGATCATAATGATCTTTTGTGAAGGAATATCTTTATTAACATAAGCAAATACACCTCTCATTTATAGTAATATAGAGGGTGTGGGCTTTTTCTTTTACTCTTAGTAGTAATGTTTCTCCAACATCTAACACACTTCCTTTAATATGTGGTTGAGTCCGAAATTAATGTCACAAATAAATGTCATCTAAATGAAGGCGGGGAAACTACATTGCAAAGGAGGAAGGTGTAGCTTGACATGAAAATGTTTCTGTTGACAGCCATGTACTCTTGAACTAAGTGTCATTGTGTCAAAATCTGAGATATTAAACAGCTCGTTGGAATGTGAAATAGGTGGGCATTTAGGTTTGTGGCTTAACAATTTTGTCAGTCTCTTCTAGACTTTCTGAAACTGGAAATGAACAGGTGGATTGAAAACAAAGACAAATGAGGAGTTTAAAGACTTTCCTTGCATCTCATAGAGAAGTTGCTTTACATTGGTGATGTTTTAAACAAAACACGTATAAATACATTTGGCTTGGTCTGAAAACAAGGCTTATTTATTGGGTTTTTCCATTTACCTTTCAAAAACTAAATAGTTATAGAGAATGTAATGCATTACTCACTGTATATTTTGTATCATGTATTATTTATCTGGAGAAAATGGAACTCTATTTTACATGATGCATAATGTACATTAGTGAGCTCAGCCCTCTTAATCTAAAAATAACAGTATCAGGTTAGGGATTTAGGATACGGTATTAATGAAAACAGTTAGCAGGGAAATTCCTTCTTCTGCCATTAAAACAGACTAGAAATGGTAGTTTAGACTCTAACATCCAACTGAAAGCCAGAAACAATTCAGTGGAGAGGATGGAGTTGATTATTTGTGAGCATGTTTTTTTTTTAAAGTAGAAAAAGAATCACTATGTTTTCGCTGAATTATATGTTGCCTATGGACTTGGGAGTATGTAGTAATGATGCTACATCTACACAGCTGTATAACAACACAGCTTCTATTCTCTCTCAGCCCCTCAGTAAGACTGGAAATAATAGGTTTGCGTGTAGGTAGTTTGGTAAGAAAATTAGGTAAATCATTTAAAGTCGTTTTCAGTTTCATCTAAAGAAGAAAATAAAAAAAGGCTCATAGGAGATGGGGGAAGAAGAGCAAGCAAAATGTGGGGGAAAGGTACAATATTTTATAATCAAATTTAATGTATATTATGAAGAGACTAAATGCATTGGCTCTGTCATGAAAAGCCCTGGCCTTAACCATGGCTGCATCATATGTGTGACCTTTGAACAAAGACAAAAATGCCCTTACCGCCAATTTCCTCTCTCTAGATGGGAAGCATTATGCACTGTCCATTAGCTTGAAAACAATTCCTAAAACTGTGACCTTCCTATGCAAGATATACGAGATTCCTGCATTGTTGATCTTCAAAGCAGAGAGATCAGCTAAGGAAAAAGGGCTTAGAGGTTTGGACACTGACAACCTGGGTTCCAGTCGTAAAAACATGCCTAATAGCTTCCATGCTTTGAAGCAAGTCAAGTAGTTCATCTTCATACTATTGTTCCTTTCGGAGACATGAATCACTTCAAACTCAAGGAAGAGAAGGTATTCCTAAGGACTCTGCAGCTTGACAGGTTGGTTTCTGTTGCCCTCCCCACCTCCACCCTCAAGAATCTATTTATTCCATAAGTGGTCATCAACAAAAGGTGTTCACAGTATGGCAGTCGCTCAACAGAGAAGGGCTGCAAGGCAAGTTAAGGCATGGCAAAGGGGTAGAAATCCCATCCAGGTAGGATCCGATCTAGCAACTCCTCTCCTTGGGGCTGCTTCTAGTCCCCTCTTCCTCTTTGGAGGTGAGGGTACCCCCATACAGTGATGCCATCCGGAGTTGGGGCGCAGGAGAGTGGTGCATCCGTCCTTTGGACTCTGCAGACTCGACGGGAGGGACCTGGGGGTTGGGGGAGAGGGGGAAAAAAAATCTTAATTAGAACCGGTTTCCGTGGCGACGGTCTCTAGGCAGCGTGGGCTGAGCTCCTGGGAGGGCGAGTGGCTGGGCCAGCACCGCCGGACCCGGCGCGCGCTCCCGCGGCCAACTTTCCCTCCAGACTCCCGACGGGCGCGCGCGCACGCGCGAGAACGCGCTCCGGGCTCCCCTCCGCCTCGGGGGCGCGCACGTCGGCGCTCGGGGGCGCGCACGCCTGCGGGAGCCCTCTCCAGGCAACCTAGTGCTGATCGCTCCAGCCCGTGCAGCCGGCCGCTCTTTCGTCCGTTCGTTCGTTCGTTCGTTCGCCGCCCTTGCGCTTCGCAGCTGCTCGTCACCCCCTTGCCCTCCCCCGTCGGCCCCGGGGCGATGAGCAGCCATGGCCGGCTGTATCCCCGAGGAGAAAACTTACCCGGCGCTTCCTGGAGCTCTTACCTGGGCGAGTTTCGCGGACCCTGCGGTGGAGGCGAGCCCGAGCCGGAACCCCGAAGCCGAACAGCCGAGTCGGAGCCCGAAGCCGAGTCCCGAACTGGGCGCTGCTGCCGCCGCTGCTGCTGCTGCTGGAAGCGGCTTCGGTCGAGGCACCCGGCGGGGAGGAGGAGGAGGAGGAGGCGGCCGCCTCGTGGTCGCCTCGGAGGAGGGGGACCCCGAGTCCGGGCCAGACCCCGAGCCCGAGGAGGAGGCGGTGGAAGAGGACGAGGCGGTGGAAGAAGGGGCGCCGGAGGGCGAGGAGGAAGAGGAGGTGGAGGAGCCCGCAGGACAGACCGGGGCAGTCGGCCGTGCAGCCGCCGCCGCCGCCGCCTGCACCGCAGCAAGCAGCAGGCAGCAGCAGCACCAGCAGCAGCACCCCCAGCTGCCGCCTCTTGCCCCCGCTTCCCCCGGCCGCTGTCGGAGCGCATCACCCGCGAGGAGGTGGAGGGCGAGAGCCTGGACCTTGTGCCTGCAGCAGCTCTACAATACGTTAAGTCGCGGGGCCCGGGATGGAGCTGTGAGAAAGGAGGGGTCGGGCCCACGGTCCTCGCCTGGCCGGCCGGCCGGCCGGCCTCGACGCTCTTTCTTTCTTTCCTTTTTCCAGTTGCTGTCTTCTTCCTAAAAACGCTCTTCGGCCCCCCACACCCACGCCCGGCGCCGTGCAAAGCATCCCCGCCCGCCTCCGGGGGCTCCACCAATCTCGCTGCCCCGCTGCCCGCCCACTTTCTCGCTCTGCTCCGTCCTAACCTCGGGAGGGTGGTGCCCCTGGAGGATCCCCCCCCTTCCAGGAGCCTCTTTCTTCCAGGAGGCTTCCCCCTCGACCCCCCCCAAAAACAAAAAAAACAAAAAAAAAACAAAAAAAAAAACCTTTCCTTCCTATCCAACCTAGGTCCGAGTTGACTAGGGTGGAATCGTGGAGAAGGAGGAGACGTGGCTTCCTTTTCGGGTTGGGGCGGAAAGCTGTCAGATGCCTCCTGCGTTGGGAACCGCAACAACAATGCGAATAAACTGTCAGAGCGGCCCCCCAGATCCGTGTATGGAAGAGGATGGAGTCAGGATTTTTGTGAGGGTTTTTTTTTTTTTTTTGGTTCCCGGGGTTAGGATGGAGAGAATTGGGCTCTTTGGATTGGAGGTGGCTTTAAAACGCTGGGATCTAGGAGCTTGAAGGGTGTTGGAGAGTTATGGGAGGGAAACAAGGATTTGACAGAGAAATTGAGCAGAAAACGGACAGAAATTGGCAGGAATTGACAGAAATTGACAAGGGGAGCCCAGGAAAGAGGCTAGACTCAGTGTTGGGGGAAAGTGGAAAAGCCAGGCGGGCTTGATCACATGGCAATTAGGCGCATTCTTTTCAGGTCCATTAAGTAGGGGTAGTAGGGGAAAGAAAGCAGTATGGCTCAGCCGCACAGATGAAAGTCTAAAATAAGAAAGGTCAAGGCTTTTTTGCCTTTCATCCCGGTTCTGTTTTTATTTTTTTATTTTATTTTTTTTATGGGCTTCGAAACAGAAGCGATTTACGTTTGCGCTTCTTTTCAACATGGAATTGTTCAGCTAAAGAAACGGGAGAGGACTGTCGAGCAAGCCTCTGACAACATGGGTTAAAGTCTGGTAGTCTTTTGTCATTCTTCTCCTAGTTGTAATGAAAGGTGGTAACTTACTCTGGTCTTCAAAACTTTTCCACTGCAAAATGCACTGCAATTAAGTTCAAACTCACTTGGGTTTCCTCAGAAGCCTAAATTAAAAGAATCAGAGAGGGTTTTTTTTTTTGTTTTTTTCTTTTTCCAGCTAGCAGACTTCTGATCAAACCATTCTTTTATGAAAGCTAAAACTTACCAATAGGGAATATGTATTTAAAATGGTCTGCTGTAGAAATGAACTGGGTTGATGTCTCACACTTTATAAGTATCTAAAATTAAATTTTGAAATACCTGAATACCAAAATAATATTTTTGGGGGCGTTGTGATATAATAAAATGGCGTGTAATATCACCACCCAGTTTAACTATAATAAATTTTAGAATAATTTGCCGAGTGCTTGTTTAGAAAAGAACTTAGAGAAATGTCATTATTTAAACTGTCTAAAGACACTTTTGAACCTCCAGCTAAAATGTTTACGAAAGTGGAAGAAAATTCTCCAGATTACTTCTGACAGTTTCTCTCATTACAAATTCAGGTGGCAGAGTTAAACTTTAAAAATTAGGGAGGGTCCATTGAAGAAAGTTATTAGGTTTAGAATATTCACATTCAAGTTTTTTTTTTTTAAATAATTTTTTTGTTTGTTTTTGGGGCACACCTGGTAACACTCAGGGTTACTCCTGTTATGGAACTCAGAAATTGCTTCTGGCTTGGGGGACCATATGGGACGCTAGAGATCAAACCCAGTCGTCCTGGGTCAGTCGTGTGCAAGGCAAACATCTCTACCCGCTGTGCTATCGCTCTGGCCCTAAATCATGTAGTATTTTTTTTTTTTTTTTTGTATTGGTTATATCTGGTCCAGGATAGAACCTTATGGTCGGCTATGGTTCTTTTTTTTTTTTTTTTTTTTTTTTTTTTGGTTTTTGGGCCACACCCAGTAACGCTCAGGGTTACCTCCTGGCTATGAGCTCAGAAGTTGCTCCTCGGCTTGGGGAAACCATATGGGACAACGTGGGGATCGAACCGCGGTCCGTTCCAAGGCTAGCGCAGGCAAGGCAGGCAC
Organism: Suncus etruscus; assembly: GCF_024139225.1. NCBI lineage: Eukaryota > Metazoa > Chordata > Mammalia > Eulipotyphla > Soricidae > Suncus > Suncus etruscus. The sequence goes on along the minus strand of NC_064848.1, from coordinate 174,799,318 downwards.
TTTACCTCTAGCGCCACCTGCCCGGGCCCCCCATGTCGGCCATAGGTTCTATCGACAAGGTCACGCACGTGCTTCGAATCTTAAGTTTTTTTTTTTTTTTTAAGTGGAATCTGTATCGAAATGATGATGTAAATTGATGGGTGTTTTTTCTTTATGGTAAGGAAAGATTTATATTTACATGAAATAAACTAGAAAAATTATATATTAAAATGGTTATCTAATTGAGAATAGGAGTTTGGAATTAGATAATACTAACAAAATTAAATTTGAAAATTAAAATTTGGTCGGCATGTGCTTCGACCTTAAGGTTTTTTTTTTTAATTTAATTTTTGTTTTGTTTTGTTTTTTGGGTCACATCTGGCAGTGCTCAGGGGTTACTCCTTCGCTACTACGCTCAGTAATCACTCCTGGCAGGCTTGGGGGGGACCAATATGGGATGCCAGGATTCTTTTTTTTTCTTTTTTTTTTTCTTTTTAAGTTTTTGGGTCACCACCCGGCAGTGCTCAGGGGTTACTCCTGGCTGTCTGCTCAGAAAATAGCTCCTGGCAGGCATCGGGGGACCATATGGGAACACCGGATTCGAACCAAACACCTTGGTCTGTAACGGCTGCTTGCAAGGGCAAACGCCGCTGTGCTATCTCTCCGGGCCCAGATGCCAGGATTCTAATCACCGTCCTTCTGCATGCAAGGCAAACGCCTTACCTCCATGCTATCTCTCCGGCCCCTGAAAATTTAATTTTTACCTCAGAGATCCATTTACATTTACTATTTTATGCAGTACTTATTAATCTGCTTTTATTCAGTGTAAATGACTGACTTGTAGAGTATCCCTAAGGTCCTTAATAAGGAAAACCAGAAAAGATCTGTGTATGGTGTGTGCTTTGTACATGGATGACCTGGATTCGATCCTCAGCATCCCATATGATCCTCTGAGCCTACCAGAAGCAATTCCTGATGGTAGAGCCAGGAGAACCCCTCGAGCACTGGTGGGTTGTGGTCTCCCCCTCCCCAAAAGAAAAAAAAATAACACAGAAAAATCTCCCATAGTTTAACTACATATATACATATATATATACACCACATACATACCTATATATATATACATATATATATGCAAAGGATCTGGAATTCTGATCTCTGTGCTCAGAGATCACTCGTGGTGGGCTCTGGAGATCATATAGATCGCTGGGAACCCCTGTGTTGACTGTGAGCAAGGTAAGCGCCTTACCCATTTTACTATCTATCTAGCTCCTGTTGTAATATTTAAAAAATAAAATTAGCACAAGATTAAATATTGACTAGACTAGAGTTCAACAGTAGGGTGCTGTGCCTTGTGTGTAACCCTGTAGGGTTGCAAGAGATTGAACAAGTCTATCCGGATTCCATCTTGGGTCTGCGGCCCCCCCAGAGACCTCGTCCAGGCTGGGGACCACAACAGTTATTCCCGAGTCACGAAGAGGATTCCGGCCTGAAAGAAAAGAGGGATTGGGAAGACAGTCTCCAACACTTGGGCACTCGATATAGTCCCTGGAGCAGAATCTGAAGTAAGGCCTGAGTACAGCCAGGTGTGGTCTCAAAACAAAACAAAACAAAACAAAACAAAACAAAACAAAACAACACAAAACAAAACAAAACAAAAAAAGAGTCAATACCATAAGATACAACAGATATAACATTTTGTTTCTTTGTTTCTGGGCCACACTGGTGATGCTCAGGAGTTATTCCTGGCTTTGTGCTCAGAAATCACTCCTGGCAGGCCCTGGAAACCATTTGGGAATCTGGGGATTGAATTCAGGTCAGCTATGTGCAAGGTAAAATGCTATCCACTGTGCTATCACTCTGGCCCCAGAGAAAATGTTTTTCTGTTAATTACCTTACAAATGTTAAAAATTAGGGACTCATTCAAGATGACAAGTTTGGGAAGTGTTTTCAAAGTTTCTCAATATTGAAAAAAAAAGTTTTTTTTTCAGTTTTGGGCCACACCTGTCAATGCTCAGGAGGTGCTCCTGGCTCTGCTCCGGGGACCATATGTAATGCTGGGGATGAACCCAGGTCAGCGGCACCCAAGGCAAACACCCTACCTGTTGTACTATCACTCTTACCCCCGCCAACATTTCTCATTATCATTTCAACTTCAAAACTGTCCTTGACACGTTTAAAATATTGGGTTTTCAGTTATCATAGGTGATGCTTTGAAGTTCTGCTTACAAATACGTTGGAATTGTGAAGATTTATAAAAAAATTTTTGGTAAATATTTCACTCACTTTTGTTTATTTTGGGAATAATGCTCAGGGGTTGTACACTCAGGAGTCACTCCTAGCAGACTCTGGGACCATATGGGTTTCTGGAAATTGAACCTGAGATGACTGGGTGCTAGCAAGTGCCTACTTGGGCTATTTGCTCAGGCCCTGATTTTGGGAATTCTTCATATCACCGGAAAATTCTATATTGCTTATTTAAGAGTGCTGACATTTGGGGCTGGAGAGATAGCATGGAGGTAAAGTGTTTGCCTTTCATGCAAGAGGTCATCGGTTCGAATCCCAGCGTCCCATATGGTCCCCTGTGCCTGCCAGGAGCGATTTCTGAGCATAGAGCCAGGAGTAACCCCTGAGCACTGCCGGGTGTGACCCAAAAACCACAAAAAAAAAAAAATAGTGCTGACATTTTATTTTTTCGGGCCACACCCATCTGATGCTCAGGGGTTACTCCTGGCTAAGGGTTCAGAAATTGCCCCTGGCTTGGGGGGACCATATGGGACGCCGGGGGATCGAACCACAGTCGCGATCTTTCCTGGGCTAGCGCTTGCAAGGCAGATACCTTACCTCACGCGCCACCTCGCCGGCCCTGTGCTGACATTTTAAAATCAAGTTACCTGCCTACCTAAGTTAATATATTTGATAATTGGGACTAGTGTAAGGAGAAAATGATGCTGTATTTTATTTAATTTTATAAAGTTATTATTAAATTTTTTATTTTATAAGTATTTTATATTTTCCCAAAAAATAAAAAAAAATAAACAAAGGGGCCGGGAGAGATAGCATGGAGATAAGGCATTTGCCTTTCACGCAGAAGGTCATTGGTTCGAATCCTGGCATCCCATATGGTCCCTTGAGCCTGCCGGGGGTGATTTCTGAGCGTAGAGTCAGGAGTAGTAGCCCCTGAGTGCTGCTGGGTATGACCCAAAATAAAAAAAAATTATATTTTCTAAATAAATTTATAGATTTTTATACCTTTTTTTCTGTCAGTATTTTAGAAATATGCCAACAGAAAAAAAATAACCCAAGAGGTTCTCTGGAAAAAAAGGTGTTTTTATTCTTTTTTTAGGGGGGCTCACACCTGAGGGCACTCAGGGGTTACTCTGGCTTTGCACTCCTGGCAGGCTGGGAGGATCATATGGGGATCAAACTCCAGTTTGCCATGTGCAAGGCAAACTACCCTGTGTGGTACTGCTTTAGAGTATGCACTAGCTGAAATTTTACTGTTTAAATGTACTGTAAATGAATGGGGAGGGGACAGAGCAGTAATATAGCCGGTAGTTTATTTGCCTTGCAGTGGCTTACCTTGGGTTGATTTCTGGCACCCTCCATATGGTTTCTGGTGATCTACCTACTAGGAGTGATCTCTGAGAACCACTGGATGTGGCCCAAAACAAAACAAAGATGTGCTTTAGATGCAGCTGATCCGGTTTGATCCCTGACATTGCAATATTGCAATATGGTTCTAAATATGCTTGGAGTGGCCCCTGAGCCATTCTGGGTTTGCCCCCTTCACCCACCCCAAAAAGGTTTTTTTTTTGTGTGTGTGGTTTTGGGGTCACACCCGGCAGTGCTCAGGGGTTATTCCTGGCTCCAGGCTCAGAAATTGCTCCTGGCAGGCATGGGGGATCATATGGGGTGCCGGAATTCGAACCGATGACCTCCTGCATGAAAGGCAAACGCCTTACCTCCATGCTATCTCTCTGGCCCCCCAAAAAAGGTTTTTTTAAGAAGAGTTTTAGAATAAGATCAGCTAAAGTTATTCTTCATTTAGGTAAACTCCAGTGTAGCTTGTAATATATAGTTACATAGATAAAGGATAAAGGCGTTTGGATTTTTTTTTGGGGGGGGGGGCATATATCTGGTGTTACATATCAGGGGTTACTCCTGGCTATGTGCTAAGGAATCACTCCTGGCTTTGGGGACCATATTTGATGCCAGGGATTGAACCACAGTATGTCCGGAACAGCCACGTGCAAGGCAAATACCCCTATTACTGTGCTATTGCTTCTGCCCCAGGATAAAGGTGTTTTTTTTTTTTAATATATATATAATTTTATTTATTTATTTATTTTTGCTATTCCCAGATGTGAACAGGGTTTATTTCTGGGCTCTATGCTCAGGTATCATTCCTGGCAATGCTTGGGGAACTACATAGGGACGAAACACAGGCTGGCTGGATGCAAGGAAAGTGCCCTCCTCCTACTACTATCTGCCAACAGAAAGGATGAAGAATCTCAGGGATCAAGATTTTAATGAATAAAATATAATTAGTAACTTAAAAGTTATTATTATATTTGAGATAAAGATTTTGCTTTTAGGCTTCAAGATGAGAACTGTATACTTAACAATCATCTCAAGTAATAATAACGTAATATTTTAAAAATAATTTGAGGTTTGGAGAGAAATACACTGGTAAAAGTGCTTGCCTTAGAAAGAAAGAAGATAAAAAAAAGAGAAAGAAAGAAGATAGGAAGAAAGAAAAGAAAGAGGAAGAAAGGAAGGAAGGAAGAAAGAAAAGAAAGAAAAAAAGAAAGAAAAAGGAAGAAAAGAGGAAAGAAAGAAAAAGAAAGAAAGAAGATGGGAAGAAAGAAAAGAAAGAGAAATAAAGGAAGAAAGGAAGGAAGGAAGAAAAAGGAAAGAAAGAAAAAGAAAGAAAAGGAAAGGAAAAGAAAGAAAAGAGGAAAGAGAAAGAAGAAATAAAAGAAAGAAGATGGGAAGAAAGAAAAGAAAAAGAAAGGAAGAAAGGAAGGAAGAAAAAAGGAAAGAAAGAAAAGGAAGGAAGGAAAGAAGGAAGAAGGAAGAAGGAAGGAAGGAAAGGAAGGAAGGAAAGGAAGAAGGAAGGAAGAAAGAAGGAAGAAAAGAAAGAAAGAAAAAGAAAGTGAAAATGACAAAAATTCCTTTGGATCTAGAAGGATACCTGTTGACTATTGGTACATTTTGTTTTTTGGGGGCCAACACTGTTGCTGCTCAGTGGCTTACTCCTGTTTCTGTGCTCAGAAATTAATCCTGGCAGGCTCCGAGGACCATATGGGGTGCTGGGGATCAAACCTGGGTTGACAATGAACAAGGCAAACACTCTACCTGCTGTGCTATTGCTCTGGTCCCTATATATACATTTTTTTTTTTTGTTTTTGGGCCACACCCTGTGACGCTCAGGGGTTACTCCTGGCTATGCGCTCAGAAGTTGCTCCTGGCTTCTTGGGGGACCATATGGGACGCCGGGGGGATCGAACCGCGGTCCGTCCTAGGCTAAGCGCAGGCAAGGCAGGCACCTTACCTCCAGCGCCACCGCCCGGCCCCTATATATACATTTTTTTGAGAGGAGTACACCCATTGGTGCTCAGGGCTTGTCCCCAACTCTCAGGGGACTTTATGTGATACAGGATCAAAACTGGGTCCATTGAATGCAGGCCTTAGCCCTGTCCTATATCTCCAGCTCTATAGCTTTTTAAAAGGATCATCTAAGCAATTTTTTTTCATTGTATTCTTTTTTTTTTTTTTTTTTTTTGGTTTTTGGGCCACACCCGGTGATGCTCAGGGGTTACTCCTGGCTTGGGGGGACATATGGGACGCCGAGGGATCGAACTGCGGTCCGTCCTAGGCTAGCGTAGGCAAGGCAGGCACCTTACCTCTAGCGCCACCGCCCAGCCCCCTTTCATTGTATTCTTTTTTTTTTTTGGGTTTTTGGGCCACACCCAACGTTGCTCAGCGGGTTACTCCTGGCTGTCTGCTCAGAAATAACTCCTGGCAGGCACGGGGGGACCATATGGGGACACCGGGATTTGAAACCAACCACCCTTTGGTCCTGGATTGGCTGCTTGCAAGGCAAACACCGCTGTGCTATCTCTCCGGGCCCTCATTGTAATTCTTAATAATAAATTCATTCACTACTTTAGAACTATTTTCCAGTTTCTGTTGTTAATGAATATAGTGATATACTAGTAAAATCATTTTTCAGTCCTTTATTTAAACTGAACTCTCTCAGGTCAAAAAGATTGTAAAGAGCCTTGTTTTAATAGGCCCTTATTTTGCATATGGCTGGCTCAATATGTTTTGCATATGGTTGTTCAATCCCTTGCTCTACATAGGGTCACCTGAAAACCACCAGGAGTGATTCCTGAGGAAGACAGAAATAAGCCCTGAGCACCAGCAGGTGTGGTCAAAAATCCAAAAAAATTAAAGGAAATTTAAATATTTCTGTGACAGATTTAAGTATTTTCTTTTCCTCCTTCTCTTTCCTCCTCCTTACCAGTTCCTCTTTCCCCTTTATTCCCCCCTTTATAAATTTTGAGCCACACTTGGCAATACTCAGGAGTTACTACTGGTCCTGCAATCAGGAGTCACACCATATTGGATGCTAGAGAGTAAACCCAGGTTGGCCACATGCAAAGTAAGTGCCCTACCTCTTGTTTATGACTCCATTCCTGAGATTAAAGTATTTCCTAATAATTTAAAATTAGTATTTTTGATTTTAGACTTCTTGTACTCCTAATAAGATTTTCTTTGTTGTTGTTTTATGGCTACACCCAGAGGTACTCAAGGGTTACTCCTGACTCTGTGCTCAGAAATCACTTCTGGCAGGCTCGGGGGGACCAGTATGGGATGCTTGGGATTGAACCGGGTCTGTCCCGTGGGTTGGCTGCATGCAAGGCAAATGCCCTACCACTGTGCTCTCACTCTAGCCTCAGGAATTTCTAAAATCCTTTTGGAATGAGATAATCTATTCGACATGGTGGAGGTGAGATATTTTATAGCTTTGAAATTTATAATTGATCTTCTAGCAGATGTAAATATGGGACTACTTAACATAAGTTGCATTTTATTTTAGAGTATATTTTATTTCTCTATTGTACTGAGGATAAGAACTAAATACCCGGGGGCCAGTGTGGGTGGCGCTAGAGGTAAGGTGCCTGCCTTGCCTGCGCTAGCCTAGGATGAACCTAGGTTCGATCCCCCGGCGTCCCATATGGTCCCCCAAGCCAGGCGTGATTTCTGAGCTCATAGCCAGGAGTAACCCCTGAGCATCACCGGGTGTGGCCCAAAAAACCAAAAAAACAAAAAAAAAGAAATACCCTTAAATCTTTACTAGAGCTATTTGTTATTACATCTTTAGAGCATTTTCTTCATTTATTCATTAGTTTGGGTTGTACTTCCCTTGGGAGAAATAGATATCCTAGCATCCTGGCAAAGTTAAATAGTTCCAGATGGTTTCTGTAGTAATGAGAATGGGTACTTTGAAAATGGCTTGGGAAAGAAAATCATTGTTTAGAAACTAATAATTTAGTTACATTGAATTATGTGAATCCTTTGATTTTGAGGAAGGTCAGAAAGCTATTAAATGATGTCTTATGCTTTTTTTTTTTACAGTATATAAGTGGAAAAACACATAGATTTTGTATTTCATTTATAGATAGTACAGGGGTTATGTACCTTGATTATATTGCAAGGTATATATCTAGGGTACAGTAGATTCTGAATCAAGTCCTTGGCACTTACATAAATGAACCCTGGAAACCACTGGGAACAGCCCCAAACTCTCAAGATTTAAAATTAAAAAATCACTCTTCAGACCTGAAAGATACATTTTGGTCTGAGAGATTAGTTCAGTTGACTGGGCTTATGCTTTGTGGTTTATTTGTTTATTTATTTATTTATTTATTTTGGTGGGGGAGACACCTGGTGGTGGTACTCAGGGGTTATTCCTAGCTCTGTGCTCAAGGATCACTCCTGTCAAGGACTCATGGGGCCCATGTGAGTGTGCTTAGGATCGAATCCAGGGTTGGCCATTAGTAAGACAAGCATTTTGCTCTGGCCCTGGGCATGTACTTTGGCATATGATGTTAGAAGACCTGGGGTTCAGTCACCTTTTTTTGTTTGTTTTGTTTTTGTTTTTGGCACTCAGGGGTTACTCCTGGCTCTAGACTCAGGAATCACTCCCGGGCAGGCTCGGTGGACCATATGGGATGTCAGGAATTGAACCTGGTCAGCAGCATGCAATGGCAAATGCCCTACCTGCTATGTTATTACCCTGCCCTGTTCTTTTTTTTTTTTTTTTAAGTCAAGCAAAACCATTTTTATTGTACAAAATTTTCTTAGCAATATGTTAAGGGGGAGAGAAAGAAGTACCTGTTGAATAGCGAACATGGTCTTCTCCAGAATGGAAACAACAAGAAGAGAAATGCAAATGAGAATTTATGTTGGCTTGAAGAGCAAGCTTTTAATCTATTTGGGCATGGCCCCCCAATCAACAACTATTAAAAAAACCCAAACCTATAAAACTGTATCTTTCAGAGCCTAGGATACCAGCAACAGATTCCAGACCATGCATTTCTGGGTTCTATCCCCAGGCACCCTGAAAATATTTTAATGATGAGGTCCTTTAGCAGTGTTGGGGAGCAGGTTCTGGTGATAGTCATTTCAGCCCAGTGGTACAGGTTCTGACAGTTCCTGACAGCTTCAAGTGTGGAGCTGCTTGGGGCTTTGATGTGTGGGAAGTTACTAGGGCTACACCTGTTGTGCCAGAGTTGGAGCTGGGCCTCATGCATGCATTGAGCTAATTTCTAATTTGGTAAAGAGATATTTTCCCAAATACATCTTTGTTTTTTTTTTATGGTGGGCCTCCCAATGGTGTTAGGGTGATTAGGGACACACACACACACACACACACACACACACACACACACATACACACACATTTATACATGGTGGTGGTGATCAGAGAGGCTTTATAGTGCCAGGGAGCTTAGATTGAACCTGGTGGTCCTGTGCATACTAGGCATGTGTTTCATGTCCTTTGAGCCACCTTCTTTGATCCCTAAATTTTTTTCTTTTTCTTTTCTTTTTTTTTTTTATACCTGTCAGTCCTCAGGACTTACTCCTTGCTCTGCACACTTGGTACTTGGGACTATATGGGGGGATGCAGGGAATTAACTGTGGTTTGACTGCATGAAAGGCCAAGCACCCTACTCACTATACTATCTTTCCAGTCCCTATTTTTCTTATTAAAATGTAATAAGGCTGTGGAGAGATTAGTTCAATGATTAGAGAAAAATCCTGGTGGTTTGGGGCCAGAGAGAAGCGTAGCAGGTAGGGTGTTTGCCTTGCATGCTGGCTGACCTAGGGACGTGACTTACATCTTGACTCCCCCTGCATCTATATGGTCCCCCCAAGCCAGGAGCGACTTTCTTGAGCTCATAGCTAGGAGTAACACCCTGATCACTGGGTTGTGCCCACCCCAAATGAACAATTAGAAAAAAAAAAAAAGAAAGAAAACCCTGGTTTGGGCCAGAGTGATAGCATAGCCAGTAGGCGTTTGCCTTGCATGCTTGGCCTACCTGGACGACCTGGGTTTAGATTCGCAGGCATTCCATATGGTCCCCAGAGCCGGTCAGGAGTAACCCCTGAGCACTGCCAGGTGTGGCTCAAAAAACCTTTAAAAAAAGGAAAGAAAGAAAACCCTGGTTCTCCATTCCCTGGCCTCAATATACCTTTGAGGTTCTCCTTTGGAAGAAACTTTTATTCCCCTTCTTCCCCATCCCTCCTCAGTTCAGAAGCTGAGAGTAGTCATGAAAAACTAGTATGACCTAAAATCGTACAAACAAAAAAGTTCAAAAATAACACTTATTTTGAGAAGTGAGAAAATTCACATTGGAAAACCAACTATTCAGTGTTAATCATACATTTCAGAGTTTTCTACTTTCTCTCAACTGCTTTGGTTTTTCACTTTGTCATTTGTGAGGTTTTATTTATTTATTTTGCGTTTTTTTTTTTTTTGGTCACACCAGCAGTGGCTCAGAGAGTGTATTCCTGTCTCCAAGCTCTGAAACTTGCTCCTGGCAGGGCACAGGGGACCATATGGAAACGGCAGGATTCGAACCCATGACCTTCTGCATGAAAGGCAAAACGCCTTACCTCCATGCTATCTCTCCGGCCCCCATTTGTGAGGTTTTAATACTCAATCTTTGAAGTTGCTGTTTGTTCCTTGACCTTTGCAAATCAAATTCATTACTTGTTTGACGTCAATGCCAATTATTCCCCCATTAATGCTAATAGATCCCAACTCTTACATCCACTTCCCCTCTGGTACTAAGGACAGAACTCAGAGCCTTACACCCTGGCTAGATCCCAACTCTTGTTTTTGGGGGCCACACCTAGAGGTGCTCCAGGGGTTTTCGTTTTTTTTTCGTTTTCGTTGTTTATTTTATGGGTCACACCCAACAACGCTCAGGGGTTACTCCTGGCTCTACACTCAGAAATCTCTTCTGTCAGGCTCAGGGGACTATATGGGATGCTGGGTTCGAACCACAGTCCTACTGCATGCAAGGCAAATGGCCCTAACTTCCATGCTATCTCTCCGGCCCCCTACTCCAGGGTTGTTTGTTTGTTTGCTTTTGGGCCGATATCCTGCAGTGCTCAGGGGGTTACTCCTGGCTCTGTGTTCAGAAATCGCTCCTGGCAGGTTCAGGGAATCATATGGAATGCTGGGGATCAAACCCAGGGTCCGTCCCCGGGTTGGCTATGTGCAAGGCAAAATGCCCTACCACTTGTGCTATCACTCCGGTTCCTCGCCAAGTTTTGTAGGGACCATGTAGGGCTGGGGAGCCAAGGGTGGGTCTCTTATGTGCAGGCATGAACTTTATCTCTGTGAGCCATCTTCCTGGCCTATGGATCACAACTCTTCCTCCTTTCCTACCTGTGAAACTAGTCTTACCTGGATATCTTGGTCTGGGTAGGTGGGCTAACCAAGAAATTGAACCAGAGGATGGTCCAGGTTCAATCCCAAGTATGGTTTACTGAGAAGTTCACCCTTGGGAGTAGCATCTTAGTACCACCAGATAAGGACCCCCCCACAAAAATGAAAAAAAAAAAAAGAAAAGAAAGAGAAAAGAAAGAATAGAAAGGTCTTATTTGGATTTCTTTCTTTTTTTTTTATTTTTTTTTTATTTTTGGTGGTTTTGTTTTGTTATGGGGTCACAGTTGGTAGTGCTCAGGGGATACTTCCTGACTCCTGTGCTCAGAAAATCACTCCTAGCAAGCTCGGGGATCATGTGGATAGCTCAGAAATCGCTCCTGGCAGTTTCGGGGGACCATGTGGGATTGCCTGGGGAATCGAACCAGGGTCCATCCGGGGTTGGCCTCATGCATGGCAATGCCCTACAGCAGTGCTATCGCTCCAGCCCCCTTATTTGGATTTTTTTTTGGGGGGGTCATACCCAGAAGCAGCTCAGAGGTTACTCCTGGCTCCACGCTTTCAGAAATCACTCCTGGCATGTTTGGGGGACCATATGGGATTGCCGGGGTTCAAACCAATGACCTTCTGCATGAAAGGCAAACACCTTTCCTCCTCAATACTATTTCTCCAGCTTCTTATTTGGATTTCTTAATAGCTTTTTTAAGTTTGAATAAAAAACTGAATCCCAATCCTTTTTAATCTCTCACAATTTTGTCTTGTAAATATCTCATTGTCATCTTTAACCTGTCTTAATCTTCTCTAATAGATTCTTCCAAGTGTAAACAAAAATGAATTCCTTTAGAATGGAGTTTCCCAAAGTGGGCAATACTAACCCTGCAGGGGCCACTGGGATAGGGGTGATGTGATGTGGTGTAGTGTGGGTATGATATGGTGTTGTATGTATGTGTGTGTGTTTATAGTGGTGTGATGTTATAGTCTCATGTGCAAATTTATGTGTTTCTCAAAGTAAGTGGGTAGACCACGGGAGTGGCTGTGTGTGTGTGTGGTGTGTGTGTGTGTGTGTGGTGTGTGTCTAATTGGTCTAAGTTAGAAAAGTGTTCAAAGTGGGCAATATTGACCCTGCAGGGGCCACTGGGACATGAATGTTTGTGTGTGTGGTGTGTGTGTGTGTGTGGTGGTGTGTGTGTGAGGTGTAAGAGAGAGAGTCTCAGGTGTGATTAGGAAGGTGTGGGGGTTGAATGCTTTCTATGTTCATATAAGATACTCTCAATATTTTTATGTATGTATGAAATATGGGCAATAAGCAAAATCAGTTTGGGAACTTCTGCTAGAATTTAGATTATGTAGATTGTCCTAATTGTTGTCTATGACTTAAAACATGGTTGAACTTAGGTTTCCAGTCTTTCCTTTCATATGATATATTTGGGGTTCAGGGATCCCATTTTGAATTAACAAAGACAGTGAATACCTCCTGAAATTCCAGGGCTTTAGAGGCTTACCTCTCAGGATGTGGGGATAAAGGTCAGATCCTTTACTATACTTCATCAACCTATCTCTCATTTATCTCAGATAAAACCCAAAGAAGGCTTTTTTAATCACTAGTCTCACTGCTGAATCACTATTCTTCTACTCCATTTCACCTCTGTACCTCTAGAAGCTGCATTCCAACTATTTTAAAATTGCTACAATGTTAGTTTGAACATGATTTCACTTTACACATAATACGCTATTCTTTTACTTTTGAATGCCATTCTCTCCCACCCCACTTGACTCAGTTCTTCGGGTCTCTGGTATCACTTCATTTGGGAAACTTATTATGTTTACCCTCCTCACATTCGTGAGGGGATTCCTTTCATGTGCCTTTCCAAAATGCCAACTGCTTTTTTGTTCTTTCTGTAGCTTTTGTTTAATTCTTCTATCCCTTTTTACTCAGGGGTTAATCCCAGATCCTTGCTGTGGATAGCTCATAGTTGGGTGTAGGGTTGCTCTTGGCAATGCTAAGGGATCATGCAGTAACAGGATCGAACCTGGACTTCCTACATGCTAAGCAGACACAGTAGCTTAACAGGCTGATGTGCGTGCTTTGTTTTTATTTTGGTTTTTGGGTCACACCCAGCAGTGCTCAGGGGTTACTCCTGGCTCTACACTCAGAAATCGATCCTGGCAGGCTTGGGGGACCATATGGGATGTCAGGATTCTACCACTGTCCTTCTTCATACAAGGTAAACGCCCTACCTCCATGCCATCTCTCTGGCTCCCTGATGTGCGTGCTTTAAACCATTTCTTCAGCTTACTAATTATGATTTTTTGGTCAATGCTTATATTTCATTTACTAGACCAATGAATGGTCTTCAATGAATGGTATTCTACCCTTTGGGGTAAAGAAAGAAAATGTTAATTTTGTACATTTTTTATGACTTTAGGGGATATAGAGGCAGAGATTAGTATAAGGGTCTAAGGTTCTTGCCTTCCTGGCATTACAACTGATTCTTATTTGATCCTTGGTTCTACATATGGTTTATCTGAGCACAGATAAGATCGATTCCTGGACAGAGAGCCAGGCAGTAAACCCTAAGCCCTACAGGGTGTGGCCCCCCTAAAGAAGCCCAAAATATTGTTTTTGCATATAATAAAATTAACCCTCACTGAAATGAATAATTAAGTTAAAATTTTTTCCAAGGAAATATGGGTTGGACATAATACTTATGTGCAAGCCCTAAGAAACAACAAAACTTAAGAGACTTCTCTGCTCTATTCCTTAGTTACATTAGATTTTCTTTTAGACAATGAAATCTTATCTGAGGAGAAACAAAAAATGAAATAAACAGGTTCTGTGAAATACAGATTACTCAATACCTGAACATTTCTGGAATGCATGTACGTATTTATACATATATGTATATGCTTAGGTGTATATATATATATTTACAAATCATTAAACTATACATATGAGATTCATATATGGAAAAAGAGGGATATATACATTGAGGGCTGGCAATACTTGAGTTACTCCTGGATCTACACTCAGCAATCACTCCTGATGGGCTTAAGGGACCATATTGGTTGTCAGGGATAGAGCCTGGGTTGGCCATGTATAAAACAAGTACCCTACTTGGTGGATTATTACTCCAGTCAATGCTCTAAGTGTTATAGGGTACTTGAGCAAGTATTTGGAGGCAATTATATTGTATTATTAGTACATGCTTGCTTATCATATCTCTATGACAATAATATAAATGCATTTACAACATAATAAATTTTACTAAGCTTATGAGTTCATCAGAGATTTTCATTGTTGTTTGTGGGTCACTCCTGGTGGTGCTCATTAAACCATATTATGGTAGAAGTTTAACTTTAGCTTTCTGCATGCAAAGTATATGCTTCAGTTAAATTATATCTGTCCAACCTGAGCTGAAATTTAAAAAAGCTCATTTTTTTTTTTTTACCAAATTATTTTCTTACCTCTTTTGGGGGCAACAAACTTCAAATATTAGGCCTTGTACGATGCAAGGGAAATGCTTTATTGCTGAGTTACATCCCTAACTCAGTTCTTTAATTTTTTTGGTTTTGGCTTTTGGGCTAACACCCACTAACAGCACTCAGGAGTTACTTCCTGGCTTTACTTTAGCAGTTACTTCTGGTTGTGTTGGGGGAACCAGATGGTTTTCCAGGGATCAAACCTAGGTCAGAAAGGCTATCACTTTGGCCCCTATTTGTATGTGATCTGACTCTAAAATATAATACATTTTATTTTGTTTTGTTTTGTTTCGTTTTGGTTTTTTATTTTGCTATACCTAGCAGCACTTAGGGGTTATTTCTGGCTTTGCACTCAGAAATTGCTCCTGACAGGTTGGAGGACCATATGGGGATACTGGGGATTGAACCCAGGTCTGTCCTGGGTTGACAACGTGTTAGGCAAATGCTCTACCACTCGTGATATTGCTCTGGCCCCCAAAAATTACACTTTTATTAAACCAAGTTAAAAAGGGGGCTGGAGGCCCTAGGAGTAATTTCTGAGTGCAGAGCTATAGTAACCCTTGAGCACTGTCAGATGTGGCCCAAAAAAACCCCCCAAAATAAAAAGTATTATATTTTTAGAGTTGGGAAATAGTTCAAAGAGCTGGAGTGAATGGTGGGTTGCCCTAGTTTTGACCATTGGCAATGAATGTTCACTGGGGAACAACCTCTGAGCACTGAACTGGCAATTGGGATACTCCTCTAATACTGCTATGTGTGGCTCCTCCGAGCATCTCCCACCAAATAAATATATTTTTGCATTCTCACTTTTTTTTTTGTTTTGGTTTTTGGGTCACACCTGGCAGTGCTCAGGGGTTACTCCTGGCTGTCTGCTCAGAAATAGCTCCTGCAGGCATGGGGGACCATATGGGACTCCGGATTCGAACCAACCACCTTAGGTTCTGGATCGACTGCTTGCAAAGGCAAACACCGCTGTGCTACCTCTTCGGGCCCGCATTCCAACATTTTTTGACTTAATTTAAATAAAATGGCATCTCATAGATGACATAGTTGACCATGATACATTTGTTTTCATATAAGTGAGAAGCAAAGTTACTGAAAAAAGAAAAGAAAAAAAGAAGAGAAGAAAGTTAATAGAAAAGTAGAAAGCACATTAGTGAAAATTATTGTATAGCCAATGACATCATTAATACAGTGGCAGAAGGTTTAATAAGCTCATGTTAGCTGTTCATTCTGTTAAACTGGTGTGTTTAACACACAGGGATGTGTACTCAGCTGCCAAGCCTCATGGAACAAGGAAGATATGGGGGAAGGTGGCCACACTCATTCCAGAAAGCCCTGGTGATATTAGCTTGGTCAGAATTGACATACCTGAAGGCTTGGGCTCAGATTGGCAAGATTGGTGTCCCTGAAGGGAATTGTAGAGGGGAGATGAGGCAGGTCTATCAGGAAAACGAGCGATTAGAAGTGATGGAAGTAGCATTGCTTTGGTGGGGCAGGATGTGGGCCTGTGCTCATCACCCCAAGATGGTCAGCTTTCTGTTGAGGTGGGCAGGTAATACCCATAGATCTTTCACATGCTTGGTTTACATCTCATTTGAGAAAAGAGTAAATCCATGGAACTGGCCCAGTTCAAAATGGCAATTGCATTTATGTGTGTATTCTCACATTTTAAGACATAGCTACAAAGAATGTGTTGTTCTTTTTTTTTGGTTTTTTTCGGGACACACCCATTTGATGCTCAGGGGTTACTCCTGGCTAAGTGCTCAGAAATTGGCCCCTGGCTTGGGGGGACCAGATGGGACACTGGGGGATCGAACCGTGGTCCTTCCTTGGCTAGCGCTTGCAAGGCAGACACCTTACCTCTAGCGCCACCTCGCCGGCCCCAGAGACTGTGTTGTATTAAAAAAATAAAGTAGATACTGGGGAGAAAGTCCAGAGGGCTAGAGAACACCCAGGTTTTATCCCCACTACTGCATGGCCTACCCAGACAATTCGAGGTGTAGTTCGGTGACCCTGGTGACTCCAGGACATTTGACCCAAGCAGCATAGCAACACTAAGTCAGACACCTAACTGTCAGGCCTGGCAGCTACTGGGCCTAGTACTTCTAGTAGTGGCCGCCTGATCCCTAATACTGCTGGGGATCCCCAAATAAACAATGTATTCAGCAAGGTCAGAGGTATAGTACAGTGTGTAGGGCACTTATCTGGTATGTGGTTGATGCAGGTTTGATATCCTGAGTCTCCTTGGAGCAATTTCTTAGTGCAGAGCCAGAAGTAATTCCTGAGCATTGATGTGTGTGACCCTCGAAACAAAGCAAAAATAAAACAAAACAAAAAAACCAAAAACGTGTACTCATCATCCACCTTCAGTAATGATCAATTTATGCCACTCATTTTTTTTCTGTCCATCTACACATTTTACCCCACCTATCATATCCTAGGTGAACATTTCATTAAATTAAAACATTTAAAAATTTACTTATCATTATTTTAAATTTTTAATCATCTTGGTTTGCTATACTGTTAAAGATAGGGTTTCATGCATGCAGCATTCAAACATCACATCCTCATCCACCAGTGTCCACTTTTTTCCACCATTGTCTTAGGCTCTCCCCATCCAAGCCCCTGCCCAGTTTTTCTTCCAGGGTTAGCTTAGTTCTATAGACCAGATTTTAGTTTCTGTTATTTTCAACCATTGGTTACTTCCTTTCTATAATTTTAAAATAAAAAACACCCTGTGTTGCTCAGAGCATATTCCTGGGTCAGCTCAGGGATCAGTCCTGCAAGGTGCTTGGAACCTATGTGATTCCTGAGATCTCAAAAAGATTGGCTGTACCTGGCCACATGGTTAGGCAAGCCAGCGAGGTGGGTCCCTTGGAGGAGCTTGTGGGTTTTCCTAGGTTTTCCCCATTTCCCTCCTGGCTCCAAAGGGAGGGTCTGGGGTGGGGGCTTTGACCTTCCGGCCCTCTAACTCGGGAAGGACCTCCTTCCTTCCTAGGAGCCGGGAGGTTCTGCCAGCATGGCGCTTGGCAGCTCTCCGCCATGCCAAGGCCTCTTTAACCAGGCCTAGGAAGGGGTACGGGACATGGGTCACCCCAGCACTCCTCTAACTCCTTCCTCTAGAACTCCAGGGGCTTTTCCTGGCCACATGGCTGGGCAAGCCAGCGAGGTGGGAATAGCAGCACAATAGGTTCTGGCATTAGGACTTACCAGGGAAGTTTCCTTATTGAACCTGTGCATTTTGAAACAGCTCGGGGGCACTAACATTATGACAAATATATGGATATCATTGTGTTTCATCTGCTTATCATTATCTGAGTGTCGTCCAGGAGCTCGTTTTATTCCTTTACTCCTTCACTCCCATCTCTTGTTACCCCACATTTAACCATTTTTCTGTACTAATGATTTTTGTTTTGGCCAAGGTGGATTACATATCTTTCATAGTAATTTTTTTGGTGGAGTCTGAAGCTTCAGCAGGCAACATGTCACGGCAAGGTTCCATGCTGTAGGCTTTTTGGCCAAGATAAGGTGAAGTTGCAGCCTCGGCTGCCTTCCACAGCCTTCTCTCTCCTTCCTCCCCATCCCCAGGGTTATTCCTGGACACCTGCTCAGGGTCCCAGCAAGTGGGTTCCGGCGAGGTGCAATTTAAAAGAGACCCCAGGATTCCTTGTTCCTGCAAGGGGCTGGGAGGGGACTGGTGAACTTTCAACTTCCAGCAGTTAGGAAGCAAACGCCTCTCGGGGAGTCGGAATCTTCAGCAGGCAACAAGGGAAGGACATGGCTTCGTTTGCTCTTCGCTTGTCCAAATCACAGACCAAACACCCCCCTCCCTTTTGACTATTTCTAAAACATAAAAGGGACACATGTATCTCCTTTGTATATCTCAGATATATTCCCTTAACATCTATAACTCTTTTTGAACATCCTCATATAGTGACAATTTTGCCCACTGGACTTGTTATTTGATTGTTTGATTTTTTTTCCCCCTTTGAGATCTGTTGTATAAGCAATACTGCTAGAAGAGTATTTCTATAGATTTCAAGTTTGAACCAAGTTGCAGGGAATGTTGGACTTTATTCGTCGGCCCCCAGATACACCAACAATATCTTGTGGCATTGCTTCTCTTTTGCATAGGCACATTAAAATGGGAAAATAACACATATGCAAACAAGTTCTTATCTAATAGAGATGGGAACACAAATTTGGTAATTTAATTAGGCCTTTTACCCTGAACATTGGCATAATGATTTGGCTTAGGCCTCAGAAGAATGGGCATCACCCACACACACCTGAACAATGGATACCATAGATGGAAACAACCACAATTGTCTATAACATTACCAGGATCCAAGCCTCTACCAGAGAAGACCTACCACTGCTTTGGCATTGACTTACTCCAAAGAGTGCTCCCAACACCCAGATGACTCAGCAACAGTCTGCAGGCAGGGCAGATCCCTCCGCATTTAATGGTATGCTGAAACTAGAGGATGCTCCACATCAGCCTGACATCGATGAAAGAAATGCACAGAATCCAGAGTCTTTAAATATAAGAATCTGATACCAACAATAGCTAAAGTGTGAAAAAGTTTCACCGGGGCCTTGAGAATGACGAGTTGGAGAATGGACTGGTATGCCTGGAACCCAGAGTTGGTCTTATGCCAATAAACTTCTGGGGTGAGGCCTTTTTGTAATCAAGCCAAGGATTTTTTTCCATTTTCTCCATTTTTCTGGACCTATGCAAACAACGGCGATTGCCACTATCACACCTTTACTATATTTTTTTACTCTTATCCTTTAAGGAAAAAAAATACAACTTACTGAACTTAAAAACAAATAACTAGTAGAATGCCTGTCTTGAATACAGGCAGGGGATGGGCAGGGGGGAGGGGTTAATGTTACACTGGTGAAGGGGGATGTTCTGATTATGACTGTAACCTAACTATGATCATGTTACTTAAATAAAAAATATATTAAAAAAAAGATTGGCTGTATGCAAGGCAAATGCTTTAATCCCAGTACTATCTATTACATTTTAAAATGAATATAAAGTAGTAATTTAATCAGTTTATCGGACTTCGTCAGTTTTTGTTTACTTGATTTTTTTTTTTTTTTTTTTGGTTTTTGGGCCTTCACCCGTTTGATGCTCAGGGGTTACTCCTGGCTATGAGCTCAGAAATCGCCCCTGGCTTGGGGGGACCATATGGGATGCCGGGGGATCGAACCACGGTCGGGTCCGTCCTACGCTAGCGCTTGCAAGGCAGACACCTTACCTCTAGCGCCACCTTCCCGGCCCCTGTTTACTTGATTTTGATGACCTATTTTGAGCTAATTTCCAATTTTCTTAGGCTTTATTTTTAGTGTTTAGGATTATCTTAAAAGATATTAGCATAGTAAGGATTTTAATACATAGTTTATTCATGCCTTCCAAGGTTTTAATACTTTACCTTTTAATCAGTGTCATAAAATAAACATTGAAAATAATAAAAAGTCTTCATAAATATACCATCCAGTTTTTATAAATGATCATATTTGTTTCTTGTTTTTTTCTTTCAGTGATCGTATTTTTTTTGAGGTGTGACACACGTGGTTGTGCTCAGAGCTTAGTTTTGGTTCTGCACTCAGGAATCACTCCTGGTGGGCTCCAGGGACCATATGGAATGCTGGAGAATGAGCCTGGATCTGCCATGTGAAAGGCAAATGCTCTAGCCTCTGTATGATTACCTCGGCCCCTGTTTTAATATTATTTGAAGAAATAAAGCAAGTGCTTTATTGGGATATAAGGGATTGAGGATTTCCATCTAAAGAGAGTTCAATGAAGACATACTACTCTTGAACCCATTTTCTCCCCCATCCAAGGTAATTTAGATATTCCAAGAATGTATCTTTTTGCTCTGTGTGTGTTGTGTGTGTACATGCACATGTCGTTGGCTGCACACACACACACACACACACACACACACACACACAGACTTTTTTTTTAGGGGGACCTTTCGAGAAGTAACAGGGTCACTAGATTTGGCTTAGGCTTTAGCCATGCTGGGGCCTGTTACTTGCTTAAATTGCATATTAATTCATATGACCAGTATAGGTTGGGTTTTGTTTTTCTAGTGAATTATCTTGAAACTACCCTTTCAATTTTATTTTATATTTTTATTTTTAATTTATTTATTTATTTTTTTTGGTTTTTGGGCCACATCCGCATTGCTCAGGGGTTACTCCTGGCTGTCTGCTCAGAAATAGCTCCTGGCAGGCACGGGGGACCATATGGGACACTGGGATTCGAACCAACCACCTTTGGTCCTGGATCGGCTGCTTGCAAGGCAAAAGCCGCTGTGCTATCTCTCCGGGCCCTCAATTTTATTTTTGTCCCACATCTGTCTCAGGCTTAAGGATCACTCCTGATTCTCTATAGAGCAGTGTCTTCAACCTTATTGTCAAAGGTACACTTTTTTCATAAAAAAAAAATTACAAGGCACACCACCATTTGAAAATGTTAAAAAAATATTTAACTCTGTGACTATATTGACTATATATAAAGTAATTCTCTTGAATAGGAATCAAAAGAATAAAGAAATAATAAAGACTATATTTTGTATAATAATAAAGAAATTATTTTATAATTACTTTATTATGAAACAATAAAGTATTTTAAAATGATTGGTTTATCTGTGAGCCAAAGCCGCATGTTATGGATGAAATTGGAATTTTTCCCATGGCAGACCAGACAATATCTCACGGCACACTAGTGTGCCTCAGTGTGGTGGTTGAAAAACATGCCCTGGAGGAACATAGGCTGTGCTTGAGATTAAATCTGGTCAAAACATGCAAGACAACCATCTGAACTTGTACTATCTCTGAACCACTGTACTATGACCGTGACCCTTGAAACTACTTTTTTGTTTTTTGGACTACATTTGGACTCTGATTGGGTCACTCCATGTGGGGCTTGGGGATCCTTACAGGGTGCCCAGGATCAGACCCAGGTCAGTCACATACAAGGCAAGCACCTACCTGCTATTCTATGTCTCTAGGCCCCCTCAAGTACCCTTTTTAAAACTACCTTAAAGAATTTGATTTACAAAGTTATTAATAGTTAAGTTATAGCCATATAATATTTTAAACACCAATCCAACACCATTTCAACTCCCATTATCAGTATTCCCATATTCTATCATCCTCCAACCCCCACCAACCGTGCAAGGCAAAGTCGTACCACTGTGCCACCGCTCCGGCCCTACTAATTTTTGATATTTAGAAAATATTCTCATCAAACATGAGTGTTGATATTTTATTGTTGTCTTGATTTGGATTTTCCTAAAGTCAAGGTGTTAGTGAGTACTTTTTCATGTGCCTATTGGCAGTTTGCTTGTCTTTCTTTAAGAAGTGTCTGTTCATTTTATCTCCTCATTTTTTGGTAGTATTTTTGAATTTTTTTGTTGATCTTTGTTAATACTTTATATATCCTGGATATTAAGACCCTTACTGAAGTGTTTGAATGCAAATATTTTTTCTATTTAGTTAGCTGCCTTTTAGGTTTTAGCCTATGCAAAACTCTTTAATTTGATGTAGTTCCACATGGCTTATTTATTTATTTATTTATTTATTTATTTATTTATTTATTTATTTATTTATTTGGTTTTTGGGTCACACCCAGCTCAGAGTTTACTCCTGGCTCTGCATTCAGAAATTGCCCCTGGCAGGCTGGGGGGACCATATGGGATCCTGGGATTCAAACTACTGTCCTGTCTTTGGTTGTTGTGTGCAAGGCAATTGCCCTACTGCTGTGCTATCTCTCCAGCCTTGGTTTTTTTTATTTTGTTTGTCTTTACCAGTGATGTCAGATCATTGAAGATGCCTTCGAGGCCCAAATCATGGAGCATTCAGCCGCATTTTTCTCAATGCAATAATAGTTTTTTTTAGACAGAATTTTTCCCTCTTAATACTTGTAGACCTTGATATGCAGACATTTTCCATTTTAGCTACTTCATAGTATTTCATTATATGATTGTATTGGGTTACTTTTTTGTTTGTTTTTGGGTCACTTGAGGTTTTTGTTCTCGGGGTTGATTCCTGGCTCTGTGCTCAGAAATTACTCCTAGTAAATATGTGGTGCTGGTGATTGAACTGGGTCCCTTTTCACAAGGCAAGCATCTTAACCTCCTGTACTATATATCTCTGGCCCTTACTTTTTTTTTTTTTTGGTCACACCCAGCAGTGCTCAGGGGTTACTCCTGGCTCTGCACTCAGAATCTCCACGTGGCAGGCCTGGGGGACCATATGGGATTGCCAGGATTCGAACCACCGATCTACTGCATGAAAGGCAACAGCTTTTACCTCTATGCTATCTCTCTGGCCCCAAGGCCCTTACTTTTTTTTTTTTTTTTTTATTTTGGCTTTGGGGTCATACTTGGTAGTGCTCAGGGCTTCTTTACTCAGGAATCACTCCTGGAGGGTTTTAAAGGGGACTTATGAGACGCCAGAGATTGAACCTTGGGTTGGCTGCTTTCAAGGCAGGCACCCTATTGCTGTACTAGTTCTCTGCCCCTTGATTGATTTATTCTATCTTATGATGGGCAATTTGAGTTTTGCATACTGTCTACTGCATTAATACTGGTTGCTCTAAATAAATTTATGTGAATAAATATTAGTATCTCAGAAGTTTAGCATACATGATTTTTTATTTGTACATTCCCTGCAATGGAGAGAAAGAGGAGTTGCTTCTAAGGAGGTCATTAAAGTAAACAATTTAATCGAGGGTTCAACTCCCTCGCCTATGGTTTCTGAGGTTGTTTTAGGCATCACTGTTCCTTCCAACAAATAGTGTGAAAGAATAGTACTGGAGACTTTTTGTTTGTGTGTTATTTTTGGACCACTTCCAGTCCGTTTCAGGGCTTACTCTTGGCTTTGTACTCAGGTATCACTTCTGCAGGCTTGGAGGACAGATGAGATGCAGAGATCACAACCCAGCTAAGTACCAGGCAAACACACTGTCCTCTATACTATAATCTCTGGCTAATTATTAAAAACTTTACAGCTCTAACCCAGAGAAATGGCATATGTAACTCCTGTTGACTTTTCATAACTAGCATGGAAGTCATATTCTAGTACTCTCTGGATCTGGAAATTGGACTGGGAAATGTCATTGCTGGTTTGACAGTTAATTCAAGAAATAGCTCCTACACTTGTAGGGAAAAGACCTCCACAAAAACTTTGGTTGATAGGCTGGCAGCCTCTGGTTCCAGAAATAATCTACAGTTTGGGACATGGTCTTTTTGCATATGTTCATATTTTTCATTGGATATATTCTCTAGAAATTATTAAGGTTCTGAGTATAACTTTACTTGTAGATTTTTCAAATTGGCTTTGTTCTAAATGGAATATATGAGAGATAAGTATTTGTCTATATTCACACGCTATATTTTGAACTGCCATTTCTTTTATTTTTTTTAATCACATTTGGAGGTGCTCAAGGATTACTTTTGGCAGTGTTTTGAGGATCATGCAGGGATGCTGGGGATGGAATCTACATTGACAACCTATAAGGCAAACTCCCTATCCACTTACTTTCTCATTCAGTTCAGTTCAGTTCAGTTTATTTTATTTTATTATATTTTATTTTTATTTTATTTTATTTTATTTTTTGTTTTTGGGTCACACCCGCAGCACTCAGGGGCTACTCTTGGCTCTATGCTCAGAAATCGCTCTTGGCAGGCTCGGGATGCTATGGGATGCCGGGATTCGAACCACCATCCTTCTGCATGCAAGGCAAATGCCTACCTCCATGCTATCTCTCTCCAGCCCCTCCAGTCCAGGTTTATTTTAATAGTTTATTTAATCCAATATGCACAACAAAACATATTCAAATACATTCCTATGAAATGAATCAACATTGAAATAATATTAATTGAGCTATTATTTTATTTTATTTTTTTTTTGGTTTTGTTTTTTTTCTTTTGTGTGTGGTTTTTGGGTCACATCCCCCAGGCAGTGCTCAGGGTTTAATTCTGGCTCCATGCTCAGAAATCGCTCCTGGCCGGCACGGGAGACCATATGGGACGCCGGGATTCGAACTGATGACCTCCTGCATGAAAGGCAAATGCCTTACCTCCATGCTATCTCTCCGGCCCCGAGCTATTATTTTATTTTAATCACACCCAGTGAGTTGATACTTAGGGGTTACTTTTGGCTCTGTACTCAGGAAATCACATCCTGGTGATTCCTAATGGAGAACCATATGGGATGCTGAAAATTGAACCTGGGTCAGCTGCAGGCAAGGCAAATGCCCTTACCTGTTGAACTATTGCTGTGGCACCAGAGCTATTATTTTTTATAGCAAGATTTCAAATTGTGTATATAAAAGCACATCCCAAGACTTGCAATATCACAATGTATTTCATTAATCACATGGGGCTGGTAGCTACTATAGTGAATGGCACAGATTTAGATTATTTTTTTTTTTTTTGGTTTTGGACTACATAAAGAAAGGCATGGCCTTACTACTTGCTCATGTGCTCAGGGATCACTCCTGGCAGGGTTTGAAGCTGGGTGCTCTGCATGGAAGGTAAGTTCCCTATCTGCTGTTCTATCTCTCTGGCCCCAGATTTAGATTTAATAATAGTAACATGTATGTGTTATGACATAACATCTAATATTTTAAATGGATTCTCATGTTGATCATCAACCTTTGGAAGAATACACTTAATAGTAAACTAATAGCATTTATAATTATAAATAGGTCATTTTTTCTATACCTATTCAAAAGTAACCATAAACCTAGTGGAATAAAATAGTATCATTTGTTATATTTCAGTTCTGTAAGAAGACAGAGAAAGTTCATTTGGTTCTCTGCTCTAAGGTCTCAAGTAAATGCCAAGATTAAATTGCTCACTAGATTGTATCCTTATTAGAGGCTCAAGGGAAGACTTTTTCAGCTCATTCAATTTGTTAATAGAATTAAGATTTTCCTTGAGGGCCAGAGATATACTCTCTATCTATCTATCTACTATCTATCTATCTATCTATCTATCAATCTATCTATCTATCTATCTAACATCTATCTATCTATCTATCTATTATCTATCTA
Source organism: Suncus etruscus (assembly GCF_024139225.1). NCBI lineage: Eukaryota > Metazoa > Chordata > Mammalia > Eulipotyphla > Soricidae > Suncus > Suncus etruscus. The sequence continues at coordinate 174,773,804 of NC_064848.1, read as the reverse complement.
TCTATCTATCTATCTATCTATCTATCTAGTGGGTTAGAGTACTTGCCTTGCTTGTGGTGAACCTGTGTTTGATTTTGGAACTCTCAATATATGTCCCCTGAGTGATCCCTGAGCCAGAAGTGATTCCTAAATGCAGAGCAGGAGTATGTCATGAGCACTGAGCACAGCTGGGTGCAGTCCAAAACAAACACAAAAAATATTGAGTGGTGTCCTTAATGCTTTACTTTTTTTTTTTTTTTGTAACTCCTGATTTAATGCTAAAAGGCTGCTTCTTGCAATGCTTAGGGGACCATGGCAGTGCTGAAATTGGAATTGGGCCTCACACATATGAAGTGTGCCTCTCAGGCTGTTGAGCTATGTCTCTGACCCTGCTTTACTTTTAAATTCTATTGATTTTTTAAAATTTAGGTACTATTGCTTATAATAGTGCTAAAGTTTGAGAGATGCCATCATCTACAAACTATTAGGGTGCCACATTAGGGCTCTTCTTGGTCTCCCGAGCCTTTACCTCCCCTTAACTCAGTTCAGTGGGGAAGCTCTTAGGGTTTATTATCTCTAGCTGTTTGTTTATTCTTTCCTATGATTTTTTATACTTCACAGATATGAGTGAGATTATTTATTATATTTTCTCATCTGACTTTGCTTAACATGATGCCCTCCAGTTTCATCTAAACTGCAAGATTTCATCTTTTCATGTAGGCTGAGTTAGTATTCTATTGTCTATCGTTCTCTCTGCTCTCTCTCTCCCTCTCTCTCTCCCCCCCTCTCCTTCTCTCTCTCTATCTCCTACCTCCCCCCTCATTTTTCTATCCATTCATTTCTTCTTAAGCACTTGGGTTGTTTCCAGATCTTGGCTATTGATTGGCACTGAAATCAACAGAAGAGTGCGAACAGGGACTGAGTGACAGCGAGTAGGGCATTTTGCCTTTAATGTGGACAACCCAGGTATTGATTCCTGGCATCCCACATGGTTCCATTACCCTTCCAGGGGTGATTTTTGAGCACAGAGCCAGTAGTAACCCCTCAGTGCCATCAGGTGTGGGCTCACAAACCAACCAATCAACAACCATAAAATGTGGGTTAAGTAACAAAGAACAGAATAACTAGATTTTGTGTAAGCACTATTAATTTTTTTAGAAGTTTTAATACTGTTTTTTTATGGAGGCTGAACTGGATGACAGTTCCATCTATAACAGCAAGAGTTTGATTTCCTTATTGCTTCAGTTGGGCTAATTATTACTCTTAAAAATCAACCACATTCATCCATTCTTTCTATCTTAAAAATCAGTGATGGTACATTAAATAATTATTTTCAATAATTTCAAATAATCCTCTGTCTTAGGCACTTGGGGAATGATATAATGACTAAAGTTTGCCTCCCTTTTATTAGGGTCCTTGGTTTCAACCCTGATATTTTCTATATGCACTCAGTTCACTCTGGAACTGTGTGTGCGGCAACAGAATTATTTGCCTTAGGTATCCTGCCAATAGTTGTGAATATGCAACCAAAAGATGTTGAGCCTCTAGGATGGTGTGGCCCTCCAGTGTGGCCCCCAGCCCAGGTATATGAGTATCAGAACCCCCTGGAAAACACTGCAACCAGAATGTGCACTGGCACCATAAGTAAATGAGTGTGACCCTTGGAGAGCATATATACAAGCAATAGAATCAGATGTGTGCCAATCTTCTCCCCCCAGTGATAATTGATGTTCGTGTGATATGTGTTATGAAGGGGAACTTGTATCTAAAAGCCAGTTTTCTATATGACATAACAAAAGCCAGCTTTCTATATGACATAACAATAGGACTGGATCATAGAGTTTATTAGCATGATTAAGATTAGACTTAAGGAAGAATAATAAAAACTCAATAAAAAAGATTAGACTTAAGTAACTAGTCGCATCTTTGGGAGACTTTCAGTATTTTCAGATAGCCGAGAAGCAAGATGAAAGATTGTTTTAATTATTTTGTTTAGAGTTTCATGATTTCCACTTTTTTTTGGAAGAGGCAGTTTTTTTTTGTTTTTGTTTTTGTTTTTTACCAAGTCAGGTGATTCTCAGGGGGCCATGTAGTATTGGGGATCAAACCTGGGCTTCCCACATTGCAAAGCATGCTCTGAATCTGTTGTTGAACTATTTCTCTAATGGTTAGAGTCTAACCTTTTCATTTTAACCCTTTCCCCTCTGTGGGAGTAGGGCTTCTAAGTGGTTCTCAAGGGACTTCAGGGCCAACTCTGGTGACTCCTGGTCAACTGGGTTGGCAGTTCAGTTTTGAGCAAGGGATGCTGTATTTCTTGGGCCCTAAGGTGCTGGAGATCACCTAAATCACTTGAGTGGTGCGCTGGGGATCTTTAGGGTGACATCTGGTGGTGTTCTGGAGCTATGTGTTGTTGGAGGATTGAATCTGGGTCAGGCACAAGCCTGTGTCCCCTTAATTTCACTTAACAAAAAATATATTTTTTCCATTTCATTCCTAAAAATCTAATTGGAGATTTTCTGATATTTCTGGTTCCACAGCTACTTCCTTTCCTTCATTCTTTCATACAGTTAACATTGGTCTCAACTTGATCAACTTCTGGTCTTGTTCTTGCTTAAGTACTATGCTTCAGTCATTGTGGTCTTGGTGTAGTTTCTAGAACCAGCTATGTTCTTTTATCTGAATCTCTGCTCTTTTTTTCCCCTCACTTTTTTTTTTTTTTTTTTTTTTTTGGTTTTTGGGCCACACCCGTTTGACACTCAGGGATTACTCCTGGCTATGCGCTCAGAAATCGCCCCTGGCTTGGGGGGGACCATATGGAACACCGGGGGATGGAACCGCGGTCAGTCCTACGCTAGCGCTTGCAAGGGAGACACCTTACCTTTAGCACCCACCTTCCCGGGCCCCTCCCCTCACTTTTATAGGGCTTATTTTCTCTCTTTCCTTTTGTCATTCTGTATCTAATGTAGTGCAAGGCATGTGTTTTCCTGTTGAGCCCTGACTTTCTCATTACACTTTTCTTCTTTCGCCTCTGAACTTGGCTTCCTATTTTCTATTATTATTGGTGTATTTTATTTGTTAATAGTTTTAACTAACTGCAGAAATATATTTGTAGTTTTTATTACTGATCATGAGTCCAAAAGTTTGTAATTCAAGTAAGGTTGTTTGGGGGTTATACTGGTGCTCTTTTTTTTTTTTTTTGGTTTTTGGGCCACACCCGGCAGTACTCAGGGGTTACTCCTGGCTGTCTGCTCAGAAATAGCTCCTGGCAGGCACGGGGGACCATATGGGACACCGGGATTCGAACCAACCACCTTTGGTCCTGGATCAGCTGCTTGCAAGGCAAACACCGCTGTGCTATCTCTCTGGGCCCATACCTGGTGCTCTTGAAGCAGCGTCTAGTTAGAGGGAACCAGTGCTGCATGAGAAAGAACCGGGGCATTCGCCCTTTGAACCCTGTGCCCAGACTAGTAATCATGAACAGATTGAGAGTATTCTTTTTTGGAGAGCAATTCGGCATACCTCCCAAACTGTGCTAAGAGAACCAGAGACCACTCCTGAGTTCACTGCACCTATCTTAGTGGGTCTATCAGTTCAGTATGGTTTGCTGCACTGACCCAGTTGGGAATGTCTGAACAAACCAGGGGATTAAAAACCTGGGCCTTGTACATAACTAGCATGAATTCCAGTCCTTTGAACTTTCTCCATGGCCATTGAAGGTTCTCCCCTCACCCCTTTTCATTTGTACCATTTTTCCCTGGTCCAATTCTATCCATCCATCAAAATTAAAAAATATTTTTAAAGCTCTCTGGTTTATGAAGTTATTCATTCATTCATTCATTCAGATGAAGTTATTCATGTTTTAGGCATACAATATTCTGGCTTCTTTAAGGGTATTTTTATTTCCTCATGTGTATTTTCACTTAAGAGGATGACATTCTGGTAAATGGCTCTGAGGAAGACAAGTCCATGACTTTCTATCTTATTTTAGGTTATTTAAGAACAGCAAGGACTAAGTCGTCTCCCTCCGCCATCTGCTGTACTATTTCTCCAACCTCTTGATTTTATTGCTAATCATAAAAATCTTATGACTTAATTCACAGTGTTTTGTGGATTTGAAAGATTTGACCACAAGGCATAATCTATGACCTTTAATTCATATAGAGTAATTTCTTATTCACATTTTCTACTTTGTGAATCTAAATACAAACAAAAATAGCATTTAAATTGACCTTTTTAAAGAAGTTTACTGATATATAACTAGTGTTCACATATGTATTAAAACACATAATGAAAAGGGCCAGAGAGATAACATGGGAGGTATGGCATTTGCCTTGCATGCAGAAGGACGGTGGTTCGAATCCTGGCATCCCATATGGTCCCCTGTGCCTGCCAGGGCCAATTTCTGAGCGTTAGAGCCAGAAGTAACCCCTGAGCACTGCCAGGTGTGACCCCCCCACCACAAAAAAAATAAGACACATAATGGGGCCAGTGTGATAGTACAGCAGATAGTCATTTGTCTTGTGTGTGACTGTCCTGGGTTAGATCCCAAGTAGCCCCGATGGGAGTCATTCCTGGGTACAGAGCCAGGAGTTAGTCTTTAGTACTGCCAGGTCTGTTCATCTTATCACCAGTATTAAAAGAGCAACAAAGGGGGCTGGAGACAATTTATAGCAGGTAGGGGCCTAATTCTTGCATCTGGCCAACCTGGGTTCAATCTCTGACATCTCATATGGTCCCCTGAGTAATGCCAGGAGTGATCTTTGAGTGCGGAACCAGGAGTACATCTGGAGGACTATGTGTGGTCCCCAAACAAATTCAAGAATAGCAGGGGCTGGAGAGATAGCATGGAGGTAAGGCATTTGCTTTCATGCAGAAGGTCATCGGTTTGAATCCCGGCGTCCCATATGGTCCCCTGTGCCATCCTGGAGCAATTTCTGAGCATGGAGTCAGGAATAACCCCTGAGCACTGGCCGGGTGTGACCCCCCCCAAAAAAAAAAAAAAAAAAGAATAGCAGAGGGACCTGAGAGATAGTACAGTGGATAAAGTGCTTACCTTGTACCTGGCTGGCATGGGTTTTATCTCCAGCATCCCATATATTTTTTCTTTTCTTTTCTTTTTTTTTTTTTGTGACTGAAGTTCATTACAAAGAATTATTTACAGTACATAGTGACAATGAGTGAAGGGTTTTCCCACCACCAATGTTGTCCTCCCTTCACTCCTGTTTCCAGCTTGTCTCCCACACCCATATATTTTTCTGAACTGCTAGTACTGTGAGGAGTGAGGAGTAATCTCTGAGCACTGCCAGGTGGGACCCCCCCAAAAAAAATAAAAAGCAACAAGATTAAAGCATGATGCCCTTTGAATGGCATATATTACTTAAAAATGTATATACGGCCCGGAGAGATAGCACAGCGGCGTTTGCCTTGCAAGCAGCTGATCCAGGACCAAAGGTGGTTGGTTCGAATCCCAGTGTCCCATATGGTCCCCCGTGCCTGCCAGGAGCTATTTCTGAGCAGACAGCCAGGAGTAACCTCTGGGCACTGCTGAGTGTGACCCCCCCCCCAAAAAAAAAACAAAAAAAAATGTATATACATGTTAAATATATAGTTTGTAAAATTATCTCTCTGTCTCTCTGTGTCTATTTCTTTCTCTCTCTTGTCATACTGAGAATTCAGTCCAGATCTCCTGCATGCAGGACATACATTTTTCCACTGGGCCCTAAAATTCTTGGTTTTGGCTCATAACCCTATAGAGTTTGGGCAACCATCTAGTGTCCAGACCAAACCTTGGGCTCCCATATGCAAAGCATATACTCTCTCACCCTTTGAGCTCTCTTTTAACTCATAAAATTATTTCTTAAGCTAAAATTGTGAAACAAGGAATGGAGAGAATAGAGCAGGTAAAGGGCTTGCCTTGTCCACAGCAACCTGGGTTTGATCTCTCTCACCACATATGGTTTCTTTTTTCTTTTTTTGGGTCACACCTGGCGGTGCTCAGGGGTTACTCCTGGCTGTCTGCTCAGAAATAGCTCCTGGCAGGCACGGGGGGACCATATGGGACACTGGGATTCGAACCAACCACCTTAGGTCCTGGATCGGCTGCTTGCAAGGCAAACACCGCTGTGCTATCTCTCCGGGCCCCATATGATTTCTTAATACCACCAGATGTAACTCAAAAAACCAAGTAACTTTATTTTAAAACAATCCCACACATTCAGTTTGTGCAATTCCATGTGGGATCATGAAATCACAGTTTTAGAAGTCCTGAACTTATGTGTGGCCTACAGCCCTCTTTTCAGGGAAATAAAACCACAGTGCCCTCCTGGAAATGTTCCTTATTTTATTAAATCAAAGTTACACAATTATTCATAATTGAATTTCAGACATATAGTGGTCCAACATCAACTCTTTACCAGTGTCCACATCCCTCCCTCTCTCTACCAGTGTTCCCAGTTTCCCTCCTGCCCAAAGCCTGCTTCCTTGGCGGTACTGTTTTCTTTCCTTCTGCCTTTAAGGCATCGTGGTTTTCTATACTATTACTGATACAGAAGGATCTCATGCATGGCACTTTATACATCCTTTCAGCACCCTTTCTTGACTTATTCCTCTCCCTTCTACCCCCAGTGGTATGCTTTCTCCTAAGAATCAGTTCTCTGTTTTTCTCTTTTTTTTTTTCTTGATTTTAGGGCTCACCCAGTTGTGCTTAGGGGTTACTCTTGGCACTGCTCTCAGAATCAGTCCTGGTGGGCTTGGGGGATTATATGGAATGCTGGGGGATTGAACTCAGGTCAGCCACATGCAAGGGAAACACCCTCTCTGCTGTACTATGGCTTGGCCCTTGTGCTCTTCTTTTAAGTGCCTTTTGACACTGTTATTCTAATATGTTTTTTTATATCCCGCATCTGAGTGAAATCAGTCTGTGTCTGGCTCTCTTCCTTTGGCTCACTTCACTCAATATTACATTCTCTGTAGCAGTAAATTGAATGACTTCATTTTTGGCTTTGCACTCAGCTTACTCCTGGCAGGCTTAGGCAGGGATCATATGGATGCTGCGGATGATTGAACCTGAGTTGGCTACATGCAAGGCAAATGCTCTACTGACTGTACTATTGACTGTAATAAAGACTTCATCTTTCTTTGTTTTTTTTTTTTTTGTTTTTTTTTTCGTTTTTTGTTTTTGGGCCACACCTGGTGGTGCTTAGGGGTTACTCCTGGATATCTGCTCAGAAATAGCTCCTGGCAGTCACGGGGGGACCATATGGGATGCCAGGATTCGAACCAACCACCTTAGGGCCTGGATCGGCTGCTTGCAAGGCTATCTCTCCGGCCCCACTTTATCTCTTCTTATGATCAAATAGTATTCCATTGAGTAGATGTGCCATAGTTTCTTTATCCAGTTATCTGTTCTTGGGCCCTCGGATTGTTTCCAAATTTTGATTATTGGGGCCAGAGCAATAGTACAACGGTAGGGCATTTGCCTTGCACGCAGCCAATTCAGGATAGATGTGGCTCGAATCTCAGCATCCCATACAGTCCCCCAACCATGCCAGGAGTGATTTCTGAGTGCAGAGCCAGGAGCAACCTCTGAGCGCCGCCACGTGTGACCCAAAATCCAAACCAAAACCAAATTTTGATTATTGTGAATAGTCTTCAATGAATATAGGAGTGCAGATATCTTTTCTACATTGTATTTTTGGGATATATTTCCAGGAGTGGAATTACAATGTGATATAGAACTCAATTATTAGGTTTTTGAGGAATGTCCATATTGTCTTCCAAAAAGGCTGGACCAGTCGGCATTGCTGACCTGGTTTGATATTCTGCATCCCATATGGTCCCCTGAGACTTCCAGGAGTGATTTTTGAGTGCAGAGACAGGAGTAACCCCTGAGTGCTGCCAGGTGTGGCCCAAAACCAAACCAAAACAAAACATTTATTTAGGGCTGAAGAGATAGTACAGGCCGATAGGGCACTTGCCTGGTTGCTGACCTCTATACCAGACATTCCATATTGTTCCCTGTGTACTGCCATGAGTAATTCCTGAGCATTTCTGAGTATGGCCCCAAATCAAAAACCAACAACAGAAAGAAAATGCTTGGCTATATTAAATAACTTGTCAAAGATTACTTTGATAGAATTTGAATTCATATATGTCTAAGATTTACTTTTCTACCTTCATATACTGATAATAGTTGGGCTAGGGACATAACTCAGTAGTAGAGTATTTGCTTTGCTTGTGTGAGACCCTGGGTTTGATCCCTAGCATTGCACACAATGCAATACAAAATACACAACAATGTTAAAGTTAATACAGTACTGCAGAGTTTTTTGTTGCTGGCTTTTATTTTTTTACTTTGGGGGCCATAGTCAGTGGTGTTCAGGGGCTTCTCCCAGCTTGTTGCTGTTGTTCAGGGGGTTTCTTTTGGCAGTACTTGAGGGTGGAACCTGGAAACACTGGTAATAGAACCTATTGACCTGCAAAGCATACACACTAACCCTTTGAAACATTTCCCACATTCAGTAATGCATGTTTTACAGGGCTTATAAAGTAGTTGTATCATTGTAGGATGTTTGAGTTTGGAAAGGGGTGCTTAAGTTTAGTTTAGAAAATTAAACAGGGGGGGGCTGGGAAGGTGGCGCTAGAGGTAAGGTGTCTGCCTTGCAAGCGCTAGCATAGGACGGACAGCGGTTCGATCCCCCGGCGTCCCATATGGTCCCCCCAAGCCAGGGGCGATTTCTGAGTGCATAGCCAGGAGTAACCCCTGAGCATCAAACGGGTGTGGCCCAAAAACCAAAAAAAAAAAAAAAAAAAAAAGAAAATTAAACAGGGATTAGCCAAGAGGAGGAGCAAACCGAAAAGTATTTCAACAGGAAGACTCCAATGTACAAAGATATGAGGATGAGAAAGCACAGTTCATTTGGAAATGGGCTATTTAATCTCTCTGAGTAAAGAAGAATAGGTAAGTCTGTAGAATAACTTGAGAAAATCGTTTATTTCTCAATGCAATGTTTTTCACTATGTCTAGGAAGATGGTTGGTTTTAAAAAACTACAAGTCTTAGAAATGACTCTAATGTTAAACAGAATACTGCATAATGAGGAAACAGGGCTGGAGCAATAGCACAGCAGAAGGGAGTTTGCTTTGCATGCAGCCGATCCAGGACAGACAGTGGTTTGAATTCCAGCACTCCATATGGTCCCCTGTGCCTGCTAGGAGCGATTTCTGAGCGCAGAGCGAGGAGTAAACCGCTGGGCACCACTGGTGTGGCCCAAACACCCAAAAACCCAAACCCCCCCAAAAAAAAACAACATGTGATTTTATGCTTATCCTTCCATCTTCTAATTTGTTTAGTTGACTATTAATGACTTATAAATAGTGAAATCTTTCTCTTTTCCTTTTCTAATCATCTCTCTCATGCTACCTGATGCCAACCTGTGTGGAGATATTAGAATTAAAGACTGCATATAGTTGCTCTCGTTTCAACTATACTTAAAAACTCTTTTTACTTCTAAAGGATTTCTAAAAGGATAAGTATGTTTTGCTGTATATGTATCTATTGTGAGTTCAGAGACGAAATATACTAAAAATATTAAAACATTGTTTCATGACGTCTGTGTGTGTGTAGAGTTAGAAGCACATCAAATGACTATTGAATGAATATTCAAAGCAACACAAAAATATGATCCAACATATAAAATCTCGAGGTGTAGGGAATGGTCTTTCTGAGTTTGAAGAAGTTATATTTTATAATTACACATTTTATCTTTTTTTTGGGGGGGGGCACATCTTGTGGTGCTCAATGGTTACTCATGGCTCTGCATTTAGAAATTACTCTTGGCTGGGGCTGGAGTGGTGGCACAGCAGTAGGGCATTTGCCTTGCATGTGGCTGACCTAAGACAGACTGCGGTTCTATCCCCGGTGTGAGCGGATAGCCAGGAGTAACCCCTGAGCGTCATCCGATGTGACCCAAAAAACAAAAACAAACAATAACAACAACAACAACAAACTACACTTGGTGAGCTTGAAAGACTTGGCATTATACCCGGGTCTGATGCAAGACAAATGACCTACCCACTATTCTATTATTCTGTCTCCCATGTTTTATCTCTCGATGAGAGAATCATTCACTTATTTTCTCCATTTTTACAATGTAGGCAGAGTCCTTCCTACTCATTTCAAATGTTATCTCCTCCAAGAATAATTTCCCTGAGTTCAGCTGAAGCTGACCTTCTTGACCTCCCTAGTATTTTAGTTTTTGTGTGCTTGTTTATTTGTTTTGTTTTTTTTAGTTTAAAATCACTCTGGGCAGTGCTCAGGTGGACCATATGGGACTTTGGAAGAATGGTTGGTTGGTTGCATGGAAAGCAAATGTCCTATCTGCTGTACTATGGCTCTCGCCCCATGTGTGTCTTTTAAAAAATATTCACTAATTCCTTCCTTATTATTGTAAGTCATTTATATGCATGTCTTATCTCCTCTATTAAGCTATGTCTGTCTTTCTTGAAGTAGCATTCATGTTTGTTCCAAAACACTAAGCTTTGTACATAAACGACGCTAAGCTAATAGTGAATTAAATAAAGTTTAGCATCTATATTTAAATTAGTAGAGCACTTTTAAAAAATGGTGGGTATAAATTACATACTTTAGAATTATTTCAATTTTTCCCAGATACTTTTCATATATTATTAATTCATTTCCTTTCACAACCAAATTAAGTAGGCCTGTTACCATGTGTGAGAAATTTATCTAAAATCAAACAACTAATATGCATCTGGATAGGAACCTACAGAATGTAGCTTCAGGGTTCAGGTGGACTCTTAGTGGTCCTCAGGCTTCCCCCCTCCCTCCGTACTCCAGGGGGGAGGTGCATGGGGAGGAGGGCGGGCAGACATCTGGCCTCCGGTTTCCTCTTTGATTCTGGAGACCAGCTCTTGCCAGGTATGGGGTTTGGGGAGGCCCTATACCGGAGCCCTTCTCCCTGGCCTGGGGAGTGCCGGGGGGCTTGGCAGGCCCCCAGCCATCCTTGTCTTTTCCCCCTGACTCCAGGCCTTCCCTGGGTACCAGCTCAGATGGCCAGATTGGGTTCAGGTGGACTCTTAGGGGTCCTCAGGCTTCCCCCCTACCTCTCCCTACACTAATGGAAATGCACTTTGGGAGGAGGGTGGGCCGTTTTAGTACTGGTTTATGTTGGGACAGTCACTGGAATTTTTTTCTCCTTGTTTTCCTATTGATAGTATTGTATGCATAATTTTATATATCCATAACATCCATCTTGTATTGTGACCTTGATACTGCCCTACAAATCTCATTTCTATTATTTTACTGCCTCAGTCCCAACCCTTATTTCCCCCTATCTTCTCAGTAGGTGCAGCTCACGACATGAAGCTCACCACATAGAGTGATGAGTACAGTTAGAGAAATAACTACACTGAAAACTATCATAACAATGTGAATGAATGAGGGAAAAAGAAAGCCTGTCTCGAGTACAGGTGTGGGTGGGGTGGGGATTAGATAGATCTGGGAAATTGGTGGTGGGAATCCTGTACTGGTGAAGGGGGGTGTTCTTTACATGACTGTAATCATACAACTACAATTATATTTGTAATCATGGTGTTTAAATAAAGATAATCTATAAATAAAAAAGAATATAGCTTCAAAGACAGTTACCTTCTTAAAAAAATCCAGCAATTAGATTTTTTTTCTTAGTTATTATCAGGAGTAGTTTCCAAATCAGAATTTAAAAAATTCACCTTACAAAAAAAAAAATTCACCTTACATTGGACCTTTTTTTTTGGCTGAGGATTTGTGTATGAGACATTGGGCCATATATAGTGGTGTTCAGGTCTTAATTATTATTTTTTTGTTTCTCAGGGTTCACATTTGGTGGGATAAGGGAATGCATGTGGAACTGGGGATGGATTGAAACCTGGTCAGTTGTGTGCAAGGCAAGCACTGATCTACTATCTCTCTGGCCCCACCATTATTTTTTGAATTGTCTTAATTTTATTTCTGCTTTTAACTTATATATAGTATTTTTAAAATATTAAAATATTAATATTAAAGATTATTTTTAGCATGCCATTTTTGGTGTTTATCAATACATAGATGAAAATTTGTGAAAATATTTTAGCATTCATCACTGACTAAAGCAAAAGTTCAGTAATTTGAATTTTAGAAGCTATTAGAAAAATGAACAGGCTTTTATGAAGTAAGAAAGTCAATTTTACATGCTCATTATTTAAATATAAGGGTACTGAGTAATAGTTATTTTGATAAAGGTTACTTAAGTTTTTCTCTATGAAAATGCATTTTCATTAATGTCTCCTTGGCACACATGAATAATATATTTGTCATTTCCTTTTTTTGTTTGTTTTTGTTTTTGGGTCACAACTGGTGGTGCTCAAGGGTTACTCCTGGCTCTGCGCTCAGATCACTCCTGGCAGGCTCTGGGGACCATATGGGGTGCCAGGATTCGAACCATTGTTTGTCCTGGATTGGTTGTGTGCAAGGCAATCGCCCTACCACTGTGCTCTCTGGCCCCTAATCTGTGTCATTTCCTCAGCAATCTTACTAGTCCCTGTATCAGAGTATTTGGGGGGGGAGGGAGAGGAGGGGCCTTGGGCCAAACTCATGATGCTCAGGGCTTACTCCTGGCTCTGCACTCAGGAATCATGCTGGAAAGCTCAGGGACCATATGAGATCTTGGGGTTCAAACTCGATTCGGCTGCGTGAAAGACAAGATCTCTACCTGCTGTGCTATCTCTGACTTGTGTCATGTTTTAAAGGTCTGGTAAGTTGTGGGGCCGGTGCGGTGGCGCTAGAGGTAAGGTGCTTGCCTTGCCTGCGCTAGCCTAGGATGGACCGCGGTTCGATCCCCCGGCGTCCCATATGGTCCCCCAAGCCAGGAGCGATTTCTGAGCTCATAGCCCCTGAGCGTCACCAGGTGTGGTCCCCAAACCCCCCCCCCCCCAAGAACTTAAAGGTCTGGTAAGGTGGATCGATGCTTTGCATGTGGGAGCCTTAGATTGGAACACTGGCATTACATTGTCCCTCTAAATGGGGGAGTCCCTCTGGACACTGCTGGGAGTGACCCCAAAACAAAACCCAGAAAAAGACTTTTGCTTACTAAATTTTTCTTAGGTTAATATTTCCTCTGTAATGAATATGGAATTTCATATTGAATTAATATATAGGAAACTTGCATTTGATTAAAATTGACATTTAATCATTCTCATGACTTTTTTTGTGGGAGGGGTCAAACCCAACATTGTTTAGAGTTTATTCCTGTCTTTGCACTCAGGAGTTATTTCTGATGTATTTCTGATGGTGCTTCGGGGATTGTATGGAGTGCCAGGGATTGAACCCAGGCTGGCCATATACTATCTGATGAGTCCCTACTTCTGATAACTTACTGATTTAGGTTGGTGGATTTCTAAGAGGAATTCTGATGCTTTTAAAATGCTTGGGTATTTAAAAAATATAATTGGTTTGAACATAAACATAAACAATTAGAGTAAGGGTAGTTTTTGTCTTTGGTTTTTGTTTTGCTACTTGGTCACAAATTTTGAAAGTGCTAGTTTCTCAGACTCCCAATACAAGTCTGTTTGAAACACAACACTGGTATTTGACGAACTGGTCTTGTTAATATATTTTCTTAGAATGCAAGGGGATAAATTACCATAATTTTTAATATAAAAACATTTATATGAGAAAAAGATCTTTAAGGATAGACAGGAAGTCATTCGTAATAATTTTCCTTGATGGTAAGATTCTAGATAATTAAAAAATTTCTATTTGTGATGTTTAAAATTTTATTTGTATTTTGAAATACATTAGTATGTGATGTTTTATTTCATGAATAAATTTTGTTTGATTTTGGGCCATGCCTGGTTGTGCTCATGGCTTATTCATGGCTCTAGACTCAGGGATCACTTCTGAAGGTACTCAAGGGACCATCTTGGAGTACCAGGGGTTGAACCTGGATGAGCTATATATGTCTTATAGAAAGCAAGCACCTTACATGCTGTACTCTCTCTAGCACCTGTTTACATTTTTTATAAAAATGTATTTTGAGGGGCCGGAGAGATAGCATGGAGGTAATGCGTTTGCCTTGCATGCAGAAGGTCGGTGGTTCAAATCCCGGCATCCCATATGGTCCCCTGAGCCTGCCAGGAGCGATTTCTGAGCCTAGAGCCAGGAGTAACCCCAGAGCGTTGCCAGATGTGACCCAAAAAACAAAACAAAAAAAAGTATTTTGAGGGCTGGAGATGCTGTTCAAGTGGAAGATCTGATCCCTTACATATGTGAGGCCCTGGGTTTCAATCTGGGATGGGATGGCAATGCATATCTCCCCTAACCCTCCAGAGCTTTGGAGTATGGCACCCAGAGCAGTAACAGCAACAACAAAATATTAGTGGTTTAGTAAAAATAGTAAGAGAGGGGGAAAGGACACAATAAAGGATACTGCAGCTTTGGGTCTATTAATAACCAAAGAGGAAGAATTGCTTGGTGGATAGGAATGAAAGAAACCTTTGGAGACAAATTATAGAGTTTGTTTAGCTCGAATGGAGAATTACAGAAGTAGACACAAACACCCATCGCAGTGTAGATTGTAGGAAGAAAACTTCTAAAGCTGTATGTGAACCAAGACAAAGAGAGTTGGAAAACATTAAAAGTTGATTATAAAATGGGGCTAGAATGATAGTACAAAGGGTAGGAAATTTGCTTTGCACATGGCCAAACCAGATAATTATAAAATTAAATTATTATATATTATAGCAGTGAGGGTTTTTTTTTTGGGGGGGGGTGTGCAGGGTGGGGACAAAGGACAGGGGAGGGCATCCTAAGAGGAGGCAAAGGGGCTATTCCTGGTGATGCACACAGCTATGTGGTCTATGTGGTTTGGTGCTTGGACTTGGCAATATGGAATTGCTCAGACCCAGTGGTCCTTGGGGGGGTCAGTAGGTAGAAGTATATATGTGGAATATTTGAATAAGGTAAGTAAACTATTGTAGGATTTACAGAGATAATACAGTTGCTGAATGTATTGATTTTTCCTCTGTTTCATGTTTATTAGCTACTTAAATACTTTCCTAGGAAAAATATGTTTAGATCCTATGTTATTTTAAAAATTCTTTGTAATATTTTTAAATTGGAAAAGGTCTTTTATTTTCCGACAAAATTTTGCTTTGGGGCCACACACACACACACACACACACTGCTCACGGCTTACTTCTGACTGCACAGGGATTACTTCTGATGGTGCTTGAGGAATCATATGTGGTGCCAGGGATGAAATCTGGGTCATCTGCATACAAGGCAGATGCATATATGGATATATGCTTATATAGGCAGTAGCCCTACTTGCTGTACTATACTTGCTGTACTAGCTCTCTAGCCCCCAAGTTGGAAGAGTTCTTAATGTAGTCGGTGTACACTTTCTTATCATACATATGATCTGCAAAACTTTTATCCTATTGTGTTTTTTTTTTATTCTTTTTCTGGGGGGTGGCCACACCTAGTGGTGCTCAGGAGTTACTGCTGGCTCTGTGCTCAGAAAACACTACTGGCAAACTTGGGGTTCAAATGGGATTCTGGGGCTTGAACCTGGTTTGGCCTCATGCAAAGCAAATGCCCTACCTGCTGTTATACCACCCCTTATTAATTTATTTTAAAATCACACCCAATGGTTCTAGGGGGATATGACGAGCTCATTGCTCATTGCTGGAAATCAAACCTGAACCCTTCCACATTGAGCTTTCTTACTGTTTTCACTTTCTTGATGATAATATATTCAGTACAAAAATTTAACTTTTTCATATGGTCCAGCATATGTCTTTTTTTTTCTTTTATCACTTGGGTGACTACAGAATTTATTCTTGTCTGAGGTTTTTTTTGTGTGTGTATGGTGGTGATGGGGATCAAACATAAGGGCCTCACTTATGCAAAGCAAGTTCTTTGACAATCTCCTCTGAGTTTAACAATTTCAGTTTTCTTTCTTTTTGGGGAAAAAAGAAAAGAAACCAAGCAATACTTTGAAATCTACAAGTTCCTCTCAACTGTTCAGTCAATTGAGCCAAACAGTTTGGTGCTGGTACCTGGTGATATGCTTTTCAATCTCAGCTATTGGGACCCATCAAGGTTAACATAGTGATCAAGGGACTATGGGATTCCTGGGATCAGACTTGGGGCTCTATATGCAAAATATGGACTCCAACCCCATGAGTTATTTTCTTGGCCCTTAAGTTAATTTTTGTATTTAGTAAGTAAGGATCTGGCTTCATTCTTTTGCATGTAGATATTCTGTTGTCCTCGTATTGTTGGTCAGAAAGACTTCTTTCTTCCATTGAATGATCTTCACCTGAAAAAAATTTATTTTATTTTGGTTTTTATTTTGGGGCCACACCCAGTGATGCTCAGGGCTTATTCTTGGCTCTGCATTCAGGAATTATTCCTGGTGCTGCTTGGGGACTGTGTGGGATGCCAGGATCAAACCTGAGTGAATCAGATATAAGGCAAGCACTTTACCTAATGTATTATCTTTGCAGCCCCCCCCACTTGAACATTTTTTGGGGGTTTTCCAAGCAGTGCTCATAAGGTCTGGGGGGGTCATTGTCTGTTATTCTCAACCAGTGGTTCAATGTGAAGACCTGAAGATGTAGCTCTGCTTTTGCCCTGTGGTGCTTGGGAGGTTCCAGAGTTGCATCCAGCAATGTTCTGGGGATCATGTTATGCTAGAGGTTTGACCTAGTGTCAGCTGTATGCAAGACAAGCAAATAACTCCATACTATCTCTTAGGGCCATTTGAGATTTTAAAGACATAGTGTAACTTTTTGGCTTTATGCTCAGGGATCATAATGGCAGTGCTCAGTGCTTTGGATGGAACAGAGTTGGGCAAGGCAAGTGCCCTACCCACTCTACTGTCTCTTCAGTCCTTTAGAGCCTTTCTGATCAAGACATCTAAGTTCTATATAATGTATTCTTATTATGTTTAGCTGTTAGTAGTTATTGTAGAATTATTCATGTGTTTACTATTTGAAATAAGTATATACAACTCATAATTATTGCTGCAGCCTAAAATCTGATGAGGAAAACCACAAATATAAGAATAAAATAGAGCTTGATCCCTAGCACTATACACATATCACACACACATGAATAATATTGTTTAAAAATCAATTTTGAGGGCCAGAGAGATAGCATGGAGGTAGGGAGTGTTTGCCTTGCATGCAGAAGGACAGTGGTTCGAATCCTGGCATCCCATATGGTCCCCCGAGCCTGCCAAAAGCGATTTCTGAGCGTAGAGCCAGGAGTAACCCCTGAGCGCTGCTGGTGTGACCCAAAAACCAAAAAAAAATCAATTTTGAAATATTAATAGTCTGAAAGTAATACTTCTGCCACTTTCAGTGATTTATTTAATAAGTATGAGAGTGGGGCTGGAGTAATAGC
Source organism: Suncus etruscus (assembly GCF_024139225.1). Taxonomy (NCBI): domain Eukaryota; kingdom Metazoa; phylum Chordata; class Mammalia; order Eulipotyphla; family Soricidae; genus Suncus; species Suncus etruscus. The sequence continues at coordinate 174,756,377 of NC_064848.1, read as the reverse complement.
ACAGTGGTAGGGCATTTGCTTTGCACACAGCCAACCCTGGATGGACCTCGGTTCAATTCCTGGCATCCCATATGGTCCCCGAGCCTACTAGGAGTGATTTCTGAGCACAGAGCCAGGAGTAATCCCTGAGGACCACCGGGTGTGACCGAAACAAAACAAAACAAAAACAAAAAGTATGAGAGTGTTAGCTCTTGTTGCAAGTATTTATTTTTACATTTTCTTAGCACATCAAGCTCTAGTCTTTTCCCACCTTGATTTTCATCTAAAGAGATTACTTAAAAACTGACATCACCATGTCAGTTATTTGTATGCTTTAGAAGAATGAGTCTCTTCTGTTTGGTATAATAGTATTCTTATCAAGGTATAATAACATCAAGAGAGAATCACAGGACTGGAGAGATAGTACAGCAGGTAAGGCAATTACCTTGCACACATCCTATCTTGGTGACCTTTCTAGTTCTCTGCACACTCCCACCCCCTCTACCAAAAAAAATAAATAAAAAGATTCATATGTAATTGTGAGGAATGAAGGGTATATTTACTTAGCAAAAGCAATCCACATCATCTAATGACAATTCCATGAACTTGCCTGTTTTTAACGAGTTTTAATCTGTTTTCATTTACTCAGTGACATTTCAAGATTGTTCTATTTATTTCTACCCCAATTCCTTGATGCTAGTGAGGAGATGATCTTAGAATAACTTAATATCTCTTTTTTGAGCCACACTCAGAGATGCTCAGAGGCTCTTCTTACATCCTTAGGGGATCAATTGTTTGCTTGAACCCTAGTCTTTTGCAGGCAAAGCAGACACTTCAGCACTTTGTGCTGTTTCCCTTGACCCTGAAAACTTTTAATATTAAAACATATAATCACAACAAATTTAATGAAGATTTAGGCCAGTTCTTTTCCTTTCTCTGTGTTATAGTCTCTGAGGACTTTAGGGAGTAAAGGCAAACAAATTAAGCATTCCTTTCAGTACTACTACAAAGACAAATTTTTACAATTTTAGCTCATAAGAGTTAAAGAATGAATTGACCTTTAGAGAAAATGATTTCTTTGAGTAAATTTGCCAATGACCCAGAGCTCATTTAATCAACCAGATCTGCAGGATTAATCCTACTAATGAGGAGACAGATGCTTCAGCTATGTTGTCTGCATGTTTTCAGAATTGGGAATTTTCATTATGACAGACCTCAAAATGGAATATCACACCTAATAAGTGAAATGTACATCTGTTTCAGACTGGAAGAAAAGCAATCAACTGTCTCTTTTCTCTATTTATGATAGACTTAAGCACTTCTCTAAGCAGTCGAGTTCATGACCATATTTCAGAGAGAATGTAGAAAACATGATCATGTATGTCACCTTATTCGTTCCTTCCATAATTCTTTAATTATCTAGAAGTTTATGGTCATCCCAGTTATCTTAATATCCACTTCATTTATTTTCCCTGCTTTCATTCTGTTTCTTTGAAATGTGTCTCAATTTTCCATTTTAATTTATTTCAAAACTCCAGGGATTGACTTCAGGTCCTCACATAAACAAAGCAAATGCCTCAGCACTTCTCGATTGCATTGGATTCCTCCCTGCCTTCTTTAATCCCTTAATTCCTTTCTCTCTGTTAGAGCTTCTAGTTCTGTGCTGAAGGGTAGTTCTCTGTGCTCATGGACCATGTGGTACTGAGCTCAAACTCAGGTCTTCCACATTGCAAACATGTACTTAGCCTATTTTCTCTTCGACTCTCTTGATATTCTTTATATAAAGTGTTTTGGATGTCAAGGGAAGAGAGCTGAGAGAACTAGTTGTGCTCCTGCCTTGTATGTGGAAAGCTTTGATTTGCTCACATTGTTTCCAGAGGGTCATCAAAAGAGAGAGAACCTCAGCAATGCAGCTACTGAGACCTGATGGCTGTGGTCTAAAAGCCAAAAACTATTAAAAAAAAAAAAGATAAACCCTTTTCTGAGGGGATTAGAGACAGCTGAGTGGTGGAACACAATTTAAGAATGTGTGAAACCCTAGTTTGATCTCTGGTACCACATGAGCTACCCCCAGTACCCAAAATTGCTGGGTTTGGACCTAGTGTTCACCGACCACCTATGGGTTGAATAGCTGCAACCCTCCATCCCGTTCTGCTATTTGTGAATTCTATTAAAAATAGGTTTTTTAAGGGGTTAGATTGTCAGAAATTGAGACACTTGTCTTGAATGCAGCCAGCCTATTACAATTTAATCCTCAGCACTCCATGACCCCCCAGAGCACCACTGGTTGTGACCTAGCCCCCCACCCCAAAGTTATTTTATGAGTATTTTTTATGAGTATACTTGATTGTTAGGCTCTCCCTCTAATTCTGGAATGTCAGAACTCTATTTTGAATATATTGTTGGTTTATATTTCAGAGTGCTATATATATATATATATATATATACTACCACTTAGTATATAAACAGGAGTTCATCTGAACATGATATTTAGTGCTTAATTTTAAATATAATATTTTGGTATTATATGAAGTGAAGTTATTATATGAAGTTCTATATGAAGTGAAAATATGCTCTTTGGTTAATTCTGTCAAAATGAAAAAAGTACTATGGAATTGAGTTGTGGTATTGATTATGGAACTCTAAATATTTGAATTGTATTCTTGAAATGAGTCAATTTTATATATGGGAATTAGATCTAGATAAAGATGGAAAATAAACAAATTACTGGTAAAGTATATAACTTCCTTCCATTATATCACTGAGAAAAAGACAACTGTGTGGACATATAAATAAGAATTTTATAAAGAGGAAAATAATTGCCAAGAGATATCAAAAATATGTTCAACCTTATTAATCAAAGAAATGCAAATTATAACTTCAGTGAAACAAACTTTTGCTACTTTTTATCCAAACTTAAGAGTTGGATTTTCACAGTTAGTGACAAAGACATAGAATAACAAAACCCTTGTTTATACTTTGATGATAGGAATGATTACTGGAACAGTAACTCTGGAACAGATTTTGTTATTGGTAAAATTGAAGATGCTAGTCCTTTGACCCATCAATCTTAATTCTAGGGTACGTGTATACTTGCTTGTATATTCTGTTCTTTTTTTGGGGGGGGGTCACACCCGACAGTGCTACTCCTGGCTCTATGCTCAGAAATTGCACCTGGCAGGCACAGGGGACCATATGGGGTGCCGGGATTCAAACCACCATTCTTCTGCATGAAAGGCAAATGCCTTACCTCCATGCTATCTCTCCGGCCTGTGTATTCTGTTCTTATGCTCTGCTATACCAATTTAGCAAGTTTTTATGGTACTCTTTCTGAATGTCTGTTTTTTTTTTTAATGCAGTTATCTTTTTTTGGGGGGGGGGCATATCCAGTGATGCTCAGTGGTTACTCCTGCCTATGGGCTCAGAAATCACTCCTGGCTTATGGGACACAAGGGGATCGAACCTAGGTCCATCCTAGGTTAGCGCTGGGCAAGGCTTGCGCCACTGCTTCGGCCCCTATGCAGTTACCTTTTGGTAGATGTTAGGCCACACTCAAGGGTGCTCAGGGCTTATTCCTGGCTTTGAGTTCAGGAATCACTCCTGACAGGGCTCAAGGAACCATATGGGGTGCCAGGGATTGAATCTGGGTTGAAGGAGTGAAAGGCAAGCTCCTTATCAACTCTACTATTGCTCCAGCCCTGATTTTATTTTATCTCTATTGATTGGAGTACTGAGAGTTACAGTAGTGTTGATGTGACATAATTCTAACACTACCACAACACAACCCATTGCCAGTGTTTCCACTTCCCTCTCCCAAGGTATCATAGTCCCCTTTCTTTCAACTACCTATTCCCTCCCACACTTTCATAAATTTAGTTCTGTGCATCAACTTTCCTATTGTTTTGTCTTTTGCTCTTTGTTGTTATCCTGTGTATCTTTGAATCCTATATATAAAAGATATTATTTTGTTTCAGTTTTTTTCCTTATGACTGACTTAATTCAGTATGTTATCTTCCCGTTCCCTACATGTGGAAATATTGTATAGTGGTGTTCTTTTTTAGAGCTGTATAGTATTCCATTATGTGTGTATACAGCAACAACTCCTTGATTCACTTATCTGTAACTGGACATTTGGGATATTTCTTTATCTTTGCTATTGTACTAAGTGCTATGCAAGCAATATTTCCCAACTAACTACTTTAGTTTTAATCTGCCCAAATTCCTAACGTGGACACATTCAGGAAGGTCTTGCTATTCATTCGTTTGGTTTTCAACACAAACTTTAGGATTATTGATTTGTTAAGTATTAGGAGAAATTTTGTTGGGAGTATTATTAAATTTATATTAAATAACTTTGGATTATTTTATTTTATTTTTGGAGGAGGTCACATCAGTGGTACTCAGGGTTACTCCTGGCTCTGCACTCAGAAATCGCTCCTGGCAGGCTTGAGGAACCATATGGATGCTGGGATTTGAACCAATGTCTGTCCTGGGTTGGCTGCGTCCAGGGCAAATGCCCTACCGCTGTTCTATCTCTCTGGCCCCACACTTTGTATTGTTTTAAGTTAAAATTTTGATAGTTTTATTTTGAAAATATTTTTCATGAAATAATATATCTTTTATTTTAAGTCTTATTTGTTTTTGGGGTACACACCTGGCAGTGCTCAGGCTTACTCCTGGCTCTGTGCTCAGGCATCATTCCTGGCCAGTGCATGGGATCCTGACCGTTCAGGGAGCAGGAAATCTAACTTGGGTTGGCTGCATGCAAGGGAAGTGACTTATCTGTTGTATAATTTCTTCAGCTTCACTTTTTTTAAAATTCTGGAGATTGAACCCAGGGCATATCTGCTTTACTCTACTGAACCCCAGAGGCCTTTGATTTTTTTCAGTCACTGTCAAATTTTCTATATAAAGATTTCATATTATCAACATTTATTCCTAGGTATGTGTGGATTTGTGTGGGGAAAGAAAACGGAAAAACAAAAATTCACTTTTAAAGCTTTACTAAAGTATAATTTGCATTAATTCATGAAGCACCACATTTATATCACCCTTCAAAGAAGCTCTTTGCAGGCCCGGAGAGATAGCACAGCGGTGTTTGCCTTGCAAGCAGCCGGTCCAGGATCTAAGGTGGTTGGTTCAAATCCCGGTGTCCCATATGGTCCCCCGTGCCTGCAGGAGCTATTTCTGAGCAGACAGCCAGGAGTAACCTCTGAGCACCGCCGGGTGTGACCCAGAAACCAAAAAAAAAAAAAAAAGAAGTTCTTTGCTCATTGGCACTCTTTGTTCCCATCTTGACCCTAGGAAACTACTTACTAGTAAATAAACACACATACATTCTTTTTATTAATGAACATTTAATAATATATAAAGTTGAAACCAGAGAGATGGCACAATGGATAGGGTTCTTGTCTTGCACACAGCTGACTTGGGTTCAATTCTCAGACATGGTGCCCTGAATCCCTAAACACTGCTTCTGTGTGGGCCAAAAGCCAAAACCAAACCCAAAACAATATATAAAGTTGGACTGGGAAGATATCTCATAGGGTTAGAGCGAATATGTGTTATGCACAGACATTTCACCCTTTCATCCCCAGTATCACTCCTGGTGTTTTGCTCAGGGGTCACTTGTGGCAGAACTTGGGGGCAGAACTTGGGGGCCTTATGAGGTATATGGGACCAAACCCAGATCAGCCATGTGCAAGGCAAGCATCTTTTCCACTATATAATCTATCCAGCTCCAAGAACTTTTTTTTTATTTTGTTTGATATTGATGTTTCTATAATATTTTTTGTTAGTATCCTCTGAGGTAACTTAACTCTTTTAATCTATTTCATTATATTTTAGATCTGTCTTTTGGGAAACATGCTAGAATTTAGTTTTTTAAAATCTAGACTGATGTTTTTTAGGGGCCTGAGCAATCGTACAGCAGGTAAGGTATTTATTTTTTTGCATGGAAATGACCTGGGCTTGTTCTTCAAACATCCAGATGGCCCCTGAGCTCTGCCAGAGTCGTTCCTCAGTATAGTTCTGAGTACAAAGCCTGAGCATCTCTGGGACCAAAAATAAAAAAACAAAATAGAAAACTGAAAATTTTGAGCATATGGCAGTGCTCAGATCTGATTCCTGGCTCTGTGCTTCATATGGGAATAATATGTGGCATTGAACCTGGGTTGGCTGCATGAAAAATGGCATTCTTGGGCCTGGAGAGATAGCACAGCGGTGTTTGCCTTGCAAACAGCTGATCATGGACCTAAGGTAGTTGGTTCAAATCCCGGGGTCCCATATGGTCCCCCGTGCCTTCCAGGAGCTATTTCTGAGCAGACAGCCAGGAGTAACCCCTGAGCACCGCCGGGTGTGGCCCAACAACCAAAAAAAAAATGGCATTCTCTCTGTTGTATTATTGCTTTGATAGGGCTTTTGCCTTGCATGCAGTCAACCTGGGACAGACCCAGGTTTGATCCCTGGCATCCCAGATGGTCCCCCGAAACTATCAGGAGTGATTTCTGAGCACAGAGCTAGGAGTAACTCCTGAGCGCTGCCAGATGTGGCCCAAACTACAAAAACAAAACAAAAAAATCAGAGACTTTCTTTTTTATTCCTGTCCTCTTTTAGTCAATCTTCAGGCCTTTCTAAGTCTCCATTTGCCTAGTGGGATAATTTTTGCTTGTTTATCCTAAAATTTTTATACCTTGGAATTTCTCTTGTATATAAAGTGGAGAAACAATCCATTACATTCTTCTAATTACTAGGAAGTATAATTTGTAAGTTATTTGTAGTTGAGTTTCAGGCATATAATATCCCATCACCAATCCTACCACCAGTGTCAACTTTCTCCACCAATGTCCCTAAATTCCCTTTCATCCTCAGTCTGAACTCTTTTTTTTTTGTTGTTGTTGTTGGGTCACACTCAGCATCGCTCAGGGGTTACTCCTGGCTCTACACTCAGAAATTGCTCCTGGTAGGCTCGGGGGACCATATAGGATGCCGGGATTTGACCACCGTCCTTCTGCATGCAAGACAAACCTACCTCCAAGCTATCTCTGGCCCCCAGTCTGAACTCTTAAGAGGCACATTTTAAAGTTTGGTTGCTATAGTTGTTTTTTGTTTTGTTTTGAAGCACATTTGGTGATGTTTAGGGGTCACTTCTGGCTCTGCATTCAGAAATTATTCCTGGAGGGTTTAGGGACCATATGGAAAATTTTATATGGGATGCTGGGGATTGAGTTCAGTTGGCTGCAAGAAAACCCAATATTTATCTGCTGCACTATCATTTTAGCCTTATTATTTTCATCTCCTGCTCACATTATTGTTGACTCTCTGGTTCAGATATACACATATACCACACCTCTATAACCTGATGTACACCTGAGGTCCCGACCCTACCTCTGTTTACTCCCCTCTGCCTCTTCTCCCCTTATTTCTTTCCCTCCCTGCCCTTTTCATTTATATAATCTAGAGCCAAGGATAATCTAAGTCTCTTCTGTTTGATATCTTGCATTTTCTTCTCCTAAGAAATATTTGAATTGATTTAATAGAACTTTATATTTGTGGAAAAATTCTGGTTTTTTTTTTTTGGGGGGGGGGTAGCAATTCAACTTACTGTTTTTGAAGTAGCTTGCTTTAGGAATAGTGTTAATATTTACATTTCAGATGTGCAGTGCTACTCTACTATACCCAGTATCAAAGCACCAATAACGAAGATACTTTTCTGGGCCATTTAAAACATATATTGTCCAGATTGTTCCTCAGTCCAATGAAAACAGATATACAAGACTGTATTGTATTTGGCTAATCCTGTGGTTCTTGCCAGGAGAGCAGGGTTTGTTCATTGTGAACACATTCTGCCACCAGCAGCTGAGTTGGAACATTGTGTTTATTTGGGGGGAGAATTTGAGTATGAACACTTTAAAGATGAAATGGGGGATTATATTCTGTTGATAAAACCAGTGTACTAATCTGCTAAAGAAAAATTACTATTATAGAGAGGTATTCCTATTTAAGTTATAGACTATCATTAGATATTGTCAAATCATCACATTCTGTATATGTTTCATTTGGAAGAATTTCTGGTTTTTATCTTTTTTTTTTTATAATAGTGGACAGTTGAACTGGAGGCAACTTAGCTTGTATAATCAACAGATTAGAATACAAAGCAGTACTCAATATGCAGTGTCGGGTTCCAATACAGTGCACATTTGAGTTAAAGGAACTCTGAAAGACACTGTGGGTGAGGCAGGAGTGATATGAACATAAAAGTAAATAAAAATGTCACTGGAATGGGCTGGGAGTGATTTTACAGCTGGTAGGATGTTTGCCTTGCATGCAGCCACCGGGTTCAATTCCGTCTTAGGTCTCGTACGGTCCCCTGAGCATTGCTAGGAGTAATCCCTGAGTACAGAGCCAGGAGTAACCTTTGAGCACTGCTGAATGTGACCTAAAAACAAAACGAAAAAAGAAGACTAAATTTATGAGTAATAACTTCTTGCTTTGTAATGACATTAATAACTAGCATTTCTCTAAAAATTTCATATACTTATTTGATTCTTAAAGGAAAAAATCATGGAATTTGTTATCAAATGCCTATCTTGTGCTTTAGTGGAAATGCATTTCAAAGTTTGTCATTTGAAAGCTGCCTGACCCAGACACAGAGCAGTAGTACAGCAGGTAGCGTGGTTGCTTTGGACATGGTCGACCTGGATTTGATCCCTAGCACCCCATATAATCCTCTCAGCCTGGCAGGAGTGATCCCTGAGTGCAGAACCAGGACTAAGCCATGAGTACTGCAATTGTAGACCAAAACACAACAAAGCTGTGAGACCCTAAACATGTTAGTTGATACTATTAATTATTGGATCATTTATCAGATCTGGTCAATCATCTTCAGTGTTTCAGTATATTTTCAGTGCATTTTACTCATGGCTATTCCAGGGATGACATTCACATAAGTTTGACCTTTTTATTTCCTTTTTATGTCAAGGATTAGATTTCCTTTTCAGGCTTTATAGATAATAAAATATGTATCTATCACAACTGCTTGCAGCACCCCCCAAATCATAAGCAATATGGAAATTGCTTATGATTTACCTCAGCCTTCCCCATGTCCCTACCAACTTTATCCTATTTTCATTTTTGTGAAATTGCCTATTCTGAGTGTCTTACTCATGCAAGTGAAATCATTCAATATTTATTCCTTTGTGTTTGGTTCATTTCACTTAGCATAACTTAAGTTTCTTTTGACTGTTTTATTTATTTATTTAATGCCCTCCAGTTCCCCTTGCTGCTGTTGCTGATGTCACATTGACTGGTCGCACACATGCCTGACTCTGGTATTTACACATTTACTCTGTTGGGGGTCACACATTTAATTGCAGCGAATGCTTGCCTGCTAATCCCTTGTGCTCTTTTGAGATTTGAACATCTCTAATTGTGAATCTTTTATAGGCTCACTGGGCTCATACTGTCAGTTGAAGCATACAGATTATGATAATGGCACCCACTTTGTACTCATACATGTGCTCGCTAGAGGTCACATTTTTTGTCTTTTTTTTTGCTTTTTGGGTCACACCCTGTGATGCTCAGAGGTTACTCCTGGCTATATGCTCGCTCCTGGCTCTGGGGACCATATGGGATGCTGGGGTTCGAACCAAGGTCTGTCCTAGATTCACCATGTGCAAGGCAAACACCCTACCACTGTGCTATTGCTCTGGCCCCTAGAGGTCACACTTTCTAACAGAGGCACTCACATCTTAGTTGTGGTGATTGTCAGGGGCTGTACCATTTTTGAGGTTCTTAAATGTACTTGGCTGCTGGAAATCACTTGTATTTGGGAATAGACAGCATAGCAGGGCTGTTAGGCTTAAATAGCAAAGGTGTCTGAACTCACCTTTAATCATTGAGAGTTTTCTTTCTTTTTTTTTTTTTTTTTTTTGGGTCACACCTGGCGACACTCAGAGTTTACTCCTGTCTGCGCTCAGAAGTTGCTCCTGGCAGGCTTGGAGGACCATATAGGATTCTGGCATTCGAACTGGGGTCTGTCCTGAGTTGGCCACATGCAAGGCAAACACCTTATTGCTGTGCCCCACTCATTCAATGTCCCACTCAGAACATGGGACAATTTCAAAAGTCGTTTGGAATTCTTTCTTTTTCTTTTTTTGGAAGGGGGCACACTTGGCAGCACTCAGGGGTTATTCCTGGCTCTGCCTTTAGAAATCGCTCCTGGGGGGCCGGAGAGATAGCATGGAGGTAAGGCGTTTGCCTTTCATGCAGAAGGTCATCAGTTCGAATCCCGGCATCCCATATGGTCCCCGTGCCTGCCAGGAGCAATTTCTGAGCATGGAGCCAGGAGTTTCCCCTGAGCAGTGCCGGGTGTGACCCAAAAAACTACAAAAAAAAAAAAAAAAAAAAAAAAAAGAAATCGCTCCTGGTAGGCTCAGGGGACCATGTAGGATGCCGAGGACTGAACCTGGGTTGATTGCATGCAGGGCAAATGCTCCACGCACTGTGCAATCGTTCTGGCCCTGCACTGTTTCTTTGGGCTAACTTTTCAATGTTATTCATATTCTAGCACAGTATTTTTCAAAGTGGGAGATACTGTTTTCCTTTGTGGCATTGGAATGGTGGGATGGGAGGCAGGAAGAGGGTTGCAGTAATATTGGGTGCAATTGTGGAGTGCTTTCTGTGTGTTTGTGTAAAGAAGATAGATTTTTCAGAATTTTGGATTATTCTGTAATGGGGTTGATAGATCAAATAAGTCTGGGAAGTTTTGTTTTAACATATATCAATTATATTCTAATTATATAATATTCTAGAATATGTTTATGCCACATCTATTCATTTGTTTATGAAACTTTCACTGTTTCTTCCTTGTGCTCTTGTGAATAATGCTGCTACAGTTTTCATTAGGTAACTAGATACTATAATTTAAATAATACACCAATTAATTAATCAGGCACTATAATTTTGAGTCCCTACTTTCAGCAATTAGAGATATATACCTAACAGTGAAATTGCTAGAGCGATGATAATTATTTTGTTTTTTGTGCCATACCCCCCAAAAACAAACAAACAAAAAAAACCCCTGAGTGTTGCTCAGAGACTACTCTTTGCTCTGTCCTCAGAAATTACTCCTGGCAGGCCCAGGAGACCATATGGGATGCTGGGGATTAAACCTGGGTTGGCCATGTGCAAGGAAAAACCATACCCACTATACTATTGCTCTACCCCCTAGAGCTATGATGATTTTATGTTTAAGTTTTAGTGCGTCAGCCTAAGGTTTTTCACAATGACTATACATACATTATGCTTTAACATACTCTCCCCATTTTTAGTTGTCTTTTGTTTTGTTTCTGGGAGGCCACACTTAATAGTGCTTAGGCTCCGCACACAAGGATCACTTCTGGTGGGCTTGGGGAACATATGTAGTGTCAGGGATTGAACCCAGGTTAGCTGCATGCAGGGCAAGAACCCTACCCACCTTACTATTGCTCTGGCTTGTTTTTAATATATGTTAAAAATACAATTTTTTTGTTTTTGTTTTTGGATCACACTCGGCAGCACTCAGGGGTTACTCCTGGCTGCCAGGGGTCTCAAACTCAATTTACCTGCAGGCCGCAGGAGGCAAAGTCGGGGTGATCCTTGATTGCAAAGTCAGTAGTAAGCCTTGAACATTGGGGTGTGTGACCCAAACAACTAAAGCAAAACAAAACAAAGATTCCTCTAGGGCAGGGCCACAAAATGTTGTACGGAGGGCCGTTTGCAGCCCGCAGGCCGTGAGTTTGAGACCCCTGCGGAGAAATCGCTCCTGGTAGGCACAGGGGGGACCAATATGGGATGCTGGGATTTGAACCACCATACTTCTGCATGCAAGGCAAATGCCCTCCCTCCATGCTATCTCTCCGGCCCTAAAAAAGAAATTTTTATTTACTTAAAGAACTGTGAATTACAGAGTTATTGATGATTGAGTTTAGAAAATCCCACCAATATCAGCTCTCCTCACCAGTATTCCCATACTTCATCAACCCTCCCACTTTTTGAAAGACATCTTATTTTGAAAATGTTTACAGTTTTCATTTTAACATATAAAATTATCTTAGTATTTTATGGCAAGTAATAACATTTCTAGACTTGATTCTTGGGTTCTGATTTCTTTGTCATACATTTACTGAGAAAGTTAGAAAAATTCTTACATTTCTGAAAGTGAAACATGCTATAAATAAATCATGCCACTTCTCAAACCAATTAACACATAGGACCTAAAAATTTGAAGTTTGTATAATAATAAAACTTTATTTTGTTTATCACCTAGAAAATAAAAGTGAGCTCCCCAAGAAGAAAATAGTAATATGTTTTGTTTTAGTTTTTGGGCCACACCTGGTGGCGCTCAAGGGTTATTCCTGGCTTGAGTTCAGAAATTACTCCTGTCAGGTTAGAGAGACCATATGGAATTCTGGGAATGGAACCCAGATCAGCTGCATTCAAGGCAAATGCTCTATCCTTTGTGCTATTTTCTCTGGTCCATTTTTGTTTCTTAAGGACTGGATGGAACCCAGGGCCTCATATATGTGAAGCAGAGACTTAATTTCTAATGTACACCCCCAGCTTCAAACTAGTTTTTTTAGATGTTAAGTGAATTATATCTGGTCTTTACCAGTCTCTTACTGGTAAAATTGGGGTTTGGTTTGGGAGGACTTCACTTGCCAATGCTCAAAGGTCATTCCTAGCTCAATGCTTGTGGGATCATTTCCTGGTGGGGCTCAGGACTTTTTTATGCTAAGAATTGAACCCAAGCCTCCTGCATGTGCTCAGTACATTGAACTTTTCTTTGTCTTTAATACCATACTGTAAAGAGTAAATAAGTAATATTAAATGGAAAAAAAGGATTGAACAATTCTTAAATTATATTGAGGCTTAGTGTATACCAGACATGTCACTAACTAATTTTATTCTTGAGCCATATCTGGAGATGCTCAAGGGTTACTTCTGGCTCTGCACTCAGAAACTCAGGTGACCATATGGGATGCTGGGGATCAACATAGGTTGGCTGCAAGCAACATGCATAATTTTCCTAAGGAAAAGTTGCTTTATGCTTTATTAGGAGCTGAGGTGAAAAAGATCTGCATGCAGCAGTTAGCTTCTAAGATTGATGACAAAGTCTATTTTGATATAACTTACACACAGGCTTTATGGATGTCATCAGTTTTGAATAGGACTGGAGAAAATTTCCATCTGGATCTGTAGCACCCAAGGAATGTTCTGCTGTTCATTACACCTAAGGAAGCCGAGTACAAAGTGAGAAAGTTCCTTGTTGTTCTCCAAGGAATCCTCATTTGGTAACTCATGTTCACACCATCAAGTCTCCCTGACTCCTCAACAAGGCAAACATTACCATTCATATGAACTTGGAGACTGGCAGGATGATTTCATCAGGTTTGACAAAGGTAACCTGTGCATGGTAACTTGGGAAGGATTGGCATGCTTACTCACAGAAAGAGACATCCTTGTACTTTGGATGTGATCTGTGTGAAGATGCCCATGGCAACAGCTTTGTCACCCGCCTCTCCAGCATTTTTGTTATTGGCACAGGCACAAACACAAGATTTCTCTTTCCCAAGGAAAGGTTTGCCCTCCCCATTGCTAAAAAGAGAAAATTGATTGAAAGCCAAACAGAGCAGTGGGTGAAATGTCTTTTGGGTGATATAGTTACTTAAAGATAATACAGCATGATGGGGCCAGAGAGATAGTGCAGTAAGTAGGGTATTTGGCCTGGGTTCAATTCCTGGCATCCCATATGGTCTCCTGAGCCACCAGGAGTGATTTTTGAGTGCAGAGACAGAAATAATCCCTGAGCACTTCTGAGTGTGCCCCCTCATAAAAAAAGATAATACAGCATGAGAAAAAAAGACATAGGTCAAATTAGTTGCCTATGGGTTACATGAATAACAAGTAGTTATGGTTACTTAAGAACATCTTTATTGGAAGACAGTGACAACTTGTTTGGCATTTGAAAAAGAACAATAAGATATATCTTTATTTATGTTTGTTGGTACCAGGTGATGAACCCTGGCCCTCATGCAATGCTATGCTAGGCAAGATTTTATTTATAATTTTTGTTTGTTTTCTTGAACGACAGTAGTTTGTTACCAAGGGCTTACGTGTGGCTTTGTGTTCAGGAGTCACTCTTGGAAATGCTCAAGGGACATATGTTAGATCAGAGATTGAAATTGGAATCTGCGGTGTGCAAGGCAATCACCTAAACTCCAGGATTATCTTTCTAATCCTCCTTTATTCTTGAGTTTATAGTAAAGATGACAATCAAACCACTTTATTGTACTATTGTGGGGATTCAGGGCAATAAGGTAATTGGATTTTAATTATGTAATTTTGAAGTCTATTTATTTTCATACACAAGTTTTAACTTCTGTAGGTTTTTAATATAGTCCCCAAGAAAAACCGATTTGCTCGTATTTAATGTACTGACAAGCCTTAAGAGCCAGTAATGATTAAATCACCTTGGATCATGGGTAAAAAAATTGGTAAAGATAGCTACAGTTTTCCCAGTTGTGACTTTGTTGTTTTGTAGTGTGTTTCTCTTGATTCCTTGAAATTTTCTTATTTTCCTGGAAAAACCTAACTGAATGCTATGTAAAGTAAAAAAAGAATCATCTTATTTTTGGGCTGGGAGTTAGTATAGTGGTTAGGGTAGGATGACTATGCCCGGTACATGCCAGTCCCAGTTTGGATTCCAGGCACAATTTGGTTCCCAGAGCATCATGGGATATAGTCTTGGAGGCCAGGATGGTCTGTGATGTCCTTTGCAGTAAAGGGCCCTAGCAACATTGGCAAACTTGATTTCCTGGAGTGAACTGCAGTATGTTTGACTGAGTCACCAGTAGGGACCCCAGACCTCTTGAACACTGTTTAGAAGACTCCTCACTCCACTAAATAATCAGTTTATTTACCTATTTGTTACTGTGTTATCACTGAATTATTTGAGGTTCTTGTATATTTTGAATATTGTTGTCTTAACAGATAGGTGGTTTGAAAATTGTACTCCCATTCAGTAAGTTACCTTTTCATTTTATGGTTTCATTTGATATACAAAATCTTTTTAGTTCGCTGTAGTTCCTCTTCTTTATTTTTTTATTTTGTTGATACCTTTTGACTAATAAAATCATTACCAAGGCCACTGTCAAGTAGCTTTTATTCTGTTTTTCTTTAGAACCATTTTATGCTTTTAATTCTTATATTTGCAGCTTTAATTCACTTTGACTTCTCATCAGTGACTATTTATTTCATTCTAGGACAAAAATGCACTAGAGGGGCTGGAGCAGTGATGCAGTGGTAGGGGTGTTTGCCTTGCACACACTAACCTAGGATGGACCATGGTTCGATCCCCATATGGCCTTCCAAGCCAGGAGCAATTTCTGAGTGCATAGCCAGGAGTAACCCCTGAACATCACCCGGTGTAGCCCCAAAAACCAAACCCCCCCAAAAAAATCACTAGAAACTCAACAGAACTATTGTTTTTGAACTAAATTTTCTCATTTCAATATGTTTTATTTAAAGTAAATGTCTTCAAAAATATATCATGAGGGATTGGAGAGATAGTACAAAAGGTAGGGTGCTTATCTTATATGCAGCCAACCCAAGTTCAATTTTAGCATCCTTATAATCACTTGAGCCTACAGGGATAATTCCTGAGTGCAGAACTAGGGATGAACCAAAATTAAAAAATTAAAAATATATCATGAATAAAGAAATTTATTTTTTGAGATTGAGTCATAATTAAAGTCATAAAGTAACAATAGCCCTAATATTACATCGATACAGTGGATACCAAGTTCTGTGTTGCAAAAAAAATGAAACATAATTTAATCTGAAAGGTTTAATGTTGTATTTCATTGTAACTTGAATATATGTATTTAAGCATAGTGATAAACAATTCATGTGATTTTATTATGCATGATATTAGAATATCCTGGGTGGGACCCACATTGGCTGTGCTGAGGTTTTACTTCTAACTATAAACCTCAGGTAATCAGGGTCTTGGGGGACCATACTGCGGATGCGGGGATTAAACCCAGATTAGTTGCATGCAAGGGAAGTGTCCTATCTGCTGTACTAGTGCTTGGGCCCAATATTAGGCTCTTTTAACTTTGCATCTTTATAGTCACTTTAATAGAGGAAAAAAGTTTACTGAAAAAAAAAAACTATGTCAATAAAACTATTTCATTTTAATATGAAGTCTTTTAAATTCAAGCCTTCTTTTTATTGCATCCTATAGAAGCAGACTGGTAGGAGGCAAATCTAGAGCTAGGGGACATTGGTGGAAGGATTATTGTATAAGACATTGTCTGCCTGAAACCCAATCATGAATTTCATGGTGACTATATTAAAAAAAAAAGCTTCCTTTTCAGTAGGTGCCTGTTAAGGATCAGAGTAATCACAAATGCTTTTGTTAAAATTCTCGCTGTTTGATGGACCTTTGGTAGGACAGGCACTTTCCAAAGTGGGCTCCCTGCATTGAAGAGCAAATATTCTGACTGCAGGAAACTAGTCAAAGAGAGAGAAATAAAATAGTCGCTGAAGTCTTTCTCTTCAACAATATTGGGAACTTAATTGGAGAGTCCCTGGGTTTACTAATTCTGGCTTTTATTTTTTGTTTTCTTAATTGCTAGAAATAAGGATGAGAAGTTGGTTGAATTGTGTGAAAACTGTCCCTTTCCCAAATCTCTCCCTGTTCAGTCTGGGATGACAGCAATTATTTATTATTTTATATGTACAAGTTTAACCAGCTTTTTTAAATAATTATCTAAGCAGCATCAAGGTGACAGAATTTTGAAAGGAAATTAGGAGAAAAACAAGTATTTAAAGAGATTAATTTTAAGTTTGAGTTGCTGATGAAGGCAAGCAAAGCTTTCACTGAGGTTGAGATGGCAGCCTCAGGGAGAATCTGACAGCTGAGGAAGAAGCCAGAGAGAAATGACAATTGCCAAAAAAGAGCGAGGGAGAAATAAGGAACAACCGGAAGTAGACAAATAATGGCAGCTTAAAAAAAGATGGAGAAAAGATCAAAGAGAGGAAACACCGAATAGATGAACAAATAAATGAAGATGAATAGTTATTAAAAATGAGCTGCAATGTGGTTTACTTAGAAATATAATTGCTGTGTTTTTTTTTCCAAGATAGCCCCTTAATCAGTCTCTTCTTTCTCTCAACTTTGCACACCCCCATCTCCTCTTCTGATTTGCTATGAATTTAGTTGATAATTATGCTTAGAGAACTTCTAGGTGTTTGCTATATTGTCAGCTGGTAGGAAGAATGTAAGAGGTTGGAGCCAGTTTCTATTTCTCTTCTGTCTGGCCTTATTCTAGGATTAAGTGTTTCCTAAAAATAGTGTGTGTTCACATTCCTGAAGGGCATAGCCCATAGGCATTTGTAAACTTCCTCTTTGGTTAGCATTATTCATATTTTAGACAAGGATCGGACACAATGGAAAATGAACATTTGTATCTAATAGTTGGCTCTTTTCGGGAATAACAGTGTGCTATTTTTTTTCTTTCCCCTGTAGAGAAATTCTAAGTACAACACACCTAAATTTAAGTCTTCTGCTTGATAAAGCTCTATCAGACATACCTGCTATACTGCTAGAACATGCTATTGGAGAGTATGGATTATAATTGATTCTTTTGTCTGTAATAGCTGCAGGCTGCCAACTTTAGTTGCCCTACTCCTGTCACTAAGAAACAAATAGAGATGCCACACAACAAAGAAAAATAGAGAGGTAGCAGAAGATTGTGGGAAAGACATGTCAGGAAAACTGAGCCCTGATTCTTTTCTTGTTTGACCTGGGGCAGATACATCTAAACCTAATTAAAAATTTTTTTATAAATGAGAATAAATTTCTTATATCAATAAAGTATTTTTGTGTATCAGATAATACAGTTTAGGAGCCGGAGCATAATACTGTGGATAGGGTGTTTGCCTTTGCATATGACTGACCTGAGCTCAGTCCCTGGCACCCCATATTACCTGTCTTTCCCCCATGCACCCCCAGAACATCCAGGAGTGATTCCTGACTACCAAGCCAAGAGTAAGCTCTGAGCATTGCTGGATATAGCCCAAGCCCTGGCTCCCCAATTTCAGATAATACAGTGTATAAAAGTACTTCCTGAACCATAGAGGCAAAATACAAAAATAAATTTCTTATCCTCATTTTTTTTAAGGTCTTGACATGTAAGTACTTCTTATAAAATGTTGAAGAAATGAAATAGGCAGAAAAGGAACTATAGAAATAATGGGGAAAATAATCATGTGGGTACTTGCATGAAAGGCAGACTTGAAATTCCAGACACAGAAATAGTTTCTCAAAGATTGTGATTATGCTCTTCTTTGAAAGAAAGGTAAGATGGAAAAGGTATATCATTTAACAATGTGATATGTTTTATATCAAAATACAAATGTAATGAATATAGGGAAATAGTTATATTTTGATATGTAGAAGTAACTTAACTGCAAATATTTTGGTTCCTTTTTTTTTTTTTTGGACCACACCCAGTGTATGTTCAGAAGTTATCTCCTGGCTCTGCACTCAGAATTACTCTAGCTCAGGGGACCATACGGGATGCTGGGGAAATTGAACCTGCATCCATCCTGGGTCAGCTGCATGCAAGGCAAATGCCTTTTGCTGTGCTACCACTCCCAGCCCCTGCTGTTTGGTTTCTAATTCTTAGAAAAACCATCTTTTGTATGTTCTTTAATTGGTATAAAACATCTGTTAAAATTTTTTTTTTTTTTTTTTGGTTTTTGGGCCAACACCCAGTGGGTGCTCAGGGGTTACTCCTGGCTGTCTGCTCAGAAATAGCTCCTGGCAGGCACGGGGGACCATATGGGACACCGGGATTAGAACCAACCCCCTTTGGTCCTGGATCGGCTGCTTGCAAGGCAAACGCCGCTGTGCTATCTCTCCCGGGCCCTGTTAAAATATTTTTTAAGGACCAGAGAGATAATAAAATTAGTAGGGTGCTATACATACATGCTGCTGACCCATGGTCAACTCTCCGGCATCCTGTGTAGCTCCCCTGAAATGAGTACTGCCCAAGATTCCTAAGTGCAGAGCTAGAAGTAACCCTTAAACTCTAGCAGGTCACTCTAGGTCTCTCTCTTTCTCTCACCCACACTCTCACATGCACAGTGGGAGGGGATAAGGTGTTTGCCTTGCATAGGTCAACTTGGGTTTGATCCTGACATCACACGTAGTTCCCTGGGTTCAAGTGGATGCATGTGTGATCAACTTATCTTCTGTACTATATCCTAAACATAGTGCTCTGCCATTTATTTTTTGTTTTGTTTTGGGGGTCATATCTGGCAGTGCTCCTCTTGTTGCTCTGGGGGACCTTATGCGGCTGCTGGAGGATCAAATCTGGGTTGGCTCTATGCAAGACAAATGTACTACCTGCTTGTACTATCTTATTGGCTTTAATCTGAGTGCTCTGTTGAGCTAATACTTCCTGAAACTTGGAGCACACTCTGAAATTTAGCATGTACATAGTGCTATCTTAAAACTGCTTGATTCTTTGTCATAGACTATATTAATTAATCTCTATATATTTACTTATGGTTTGGGGCCACACTTGATGGTGCACAGGCCTTATTCCAACTAGAGGTGCTTAAGGGAATATCTGGGGTGCCAGGGATCAAACCTGGACTGGTCACATTCAAGGCAAACAAACCTACTTACTGTACTATTGATCTGGAACCTATTTTAAAATCCTGTTATTCGTCTCACTCATCTATTGTAATAATTCCCAGAGACAATACGAAATGAGAGCTGGAAGGACTGGCTCATGATATGAAGCATCACTACAAAGAGTGATGAGTGCAGTTACACTGAACAACTTGGTGACAATGTTTAATGAGGTAGAGAAGTAGAATGCCCTCTCCTATACAGACAGGGTGGGGAAGGAGGGAGATTGGGATATTGGTGATGGGAATGTTACACTGGTGAAGGGGAGGGTGTTCTTTTTATGACTGAAACCAACTACAATCATGTTTTGTAATCAAAGTGCTTAATAAAGGTATTATTTAAAAAAAACTTACTCAAAAACTTGTATCAGTATAAGAAGACACTTCTCCAGTTTATTATTAATTAAATTATAAGTCTAAATTCGTCTTTCCAGAGTGAAATTTACTGTCCGTCCGTTTCCCCCACCCCCACCCCCCCGCAGTTGCACTGGAGCTATCCAAAGGTGAGGTAGTAGCCTTTAAGTGTAATTGGAGGATGTTTTGTTTGCTTAGAGTGGGTGGCTGAGGGCCCTGAGAGAGAGCTCATCGGCGTTTGCCTTGCAAGCAGCCGATCCAGGACCAAAAGGTGGTTGGTTCGATATCCTGTGTCCCATATGGTCCCTGTGCCTGCCTAGGAGCTATTTCTGAGCAGACAGCAGGAGTTAACCCCTGAGCACCGCCAGGTGTGGCCCCAAAAAAAAACAAAAAAAAAAAGAGTGGGTGGCTGATAATTATTTTCCTGAGACTGGGGGCAGTTATAGATCAAATAAGTGTGGGAAACTAATCTAATATAATATAATGGAACACCCTAGGACTGGACATATAGCTCAAAATATTGAGTATTTACTCTACACACAGGAGGCATGTTTTGTTTTTTTTTTTGTTTTGTTTTGTTTTCTATGGTTTTTGGGTCACACCAGCAGTGCTCAAGGATTACTCCTGGCTCTGCTTTCAGAAATTGCTCCTGGCAGACACTGGGGGACCCATATGGATGCTGGGATTCGAACCACGGTCTGTCCTGAATTGGCTGCATGCAAGGCACTGCTGTGCTCTCTCTCTCTGGCTTCTAGGCATGGGTTTGATCCCAAGTATCACATGGTTCCCTGGGCACTGCTGGGAGTGACCTTTATGCAAAGATCAGAGAGTAGTTCTGAGCACTTCTGGGTAAGGCCCCCAAATCAAGTAGTAGGTAATAATATAATAATAATAATAATAATTAATAATAATACTATAACAATGGAGCCACAACAAGCTATAAACAAAAGGAACCATTACACTAGCAGTCCAAAAGACTATGGATAGAAGTATGGGAGGCATGTAGGGAACAGTGGTGGAGGGAGGTCAACACTGGTGGTGGGAAATTGCCCTAATTTATTGTCACCATGTACCTTAAATATAACTGTGAAGGACTTATAACTCAAAAAAAAAAAGAAAGAAAGAAAGAAAGAAAGAAAGAAAGAAAGAAAGAAAGAAAGAAGAAAGAAAGAAAGAAAGAAAGAAAGAAAGAAAGAAAGAAAGAAAGAAAGAAAGAAAGAAAAAAAAGAAGAAGAAAGAAAGAAAGAAAGAAGAAAGAAAATTCTAAATGAAAAAAAAAATGGAACCAGTAAGTTGCTAAAAGGAAAGAATTCAGTCATAAAATACTCTTTTTATTGAATGAGATTCTTAATATTAGGTTTATGATACTGTTAATAATGGTTGCTCATGCACATAATTTCAACACCACACTCAACTGTTTTCTTCTTAATTTAGGATGCCTTTGCTGCTGATAAAGGTTGTTTAATGTAAATGCCAGTGTTTAATTCTTTGCATATTGTTATATTTTTAACCATGAAGAGAACTTCATTTAAAATATCTAAACACCATTTCAACTTTAGAAAAAATGACGATGGTTTGGAAAGCTCTGTGTTGGTTGTTGCTATGTCTTTAGAAAACTGCAATAAAATGCAGTAACTTTTTAAATTTTTTGTTTTCTGATGCATTCTGTTTAAAATTTATAATTGTCTTTTAGTGGCTCTTGACATTTGCATCAGGTTAATTCAGAGCAAATGGAAACCTGGTTTGATATCTTATAAAAGAAAATTAGCTGGACAGATCCAGCTGTTGGCATTTATAAATAGCTATAGATGTCTGCAACAATAAAGGGTTTACTCAGGTTGTTATGGCAACAGATTCAGTGGAACCTTAATGATAAGCTATATGGAAAGAATAGTACATCAAAGGTACATTTAGTCCAATTATATAATAAAATTATTGCCTAGTATCATTTTAGATTACATGAGAGAAATCAGTTTGACCCTGTCAGCATAACTTAAACTGTCTTCCATGCACAAGAATTCTGTCAATAACATTGTGTTTTTAAATTTACTTATAATATTTTGGTAATGGTAATGGATTGTGCCAACCTATTTATTTCTGGTTTGGAGGCTACTCCTGGCTCATTGCTCAGAGTTCCTACACTCAGGAATCATTCCTGGTAGAGCTCCAGGGACCAAATAGGATACTGGGACCATACCTGGATTGGCTGCATGTCTTACCCATTTGTACTATCTCTTTGAACCCTCATAGTTGTTTTTTTCAAATGAGTTGAATATGTCTTTAATTATGATTTTGTTTCTTTGTAACAAATCTCATGTCATCTGATACATGCAGAGTATATATTCTGCCCTTGAACTATAACCCAAGCCCATGAATTGAGTATTTCTTTCAGTCTGTTGGCTATAGCAAAGCCTGCCTTGGATCCATGTTCTTTAATGCTTTACCAACTTAAGTAGCTAGTCTTAATCTCTTGCTAGTATACAATAGATCTAGGAGGGGCCGGAGAGATAGCATGGAGGTAAGGCATTTGCCCTTTCATGCAGAAGGTCATTGGTTTGAATCCCGGTATCCCATATGGTCCCCTGAGCCTGCCAGGAGTGATTTCTGAGCATTAGAGCCAAGAGTAACCCCTAAACAAAACAAAGCAAAACAATAGATCTGGATAGTGAACACTAGACTATTTAGACTATTTTTAAAAAAATTATTATTTAAATGTAATAATACATTTTTATAAAGTAAAGATAGAATACATGCTTCAAAGTTCATAATTTAAGGTATCAGTCCCTTTATTGGGGAGGTTTGGATGCTGGGTTTCATACTTGCCCTCTATCATTGAGCTATATACCTGCTCCAAAGATCTTTCTCTTTCTTTCTGTTTCATTCTATCTCTTTCTCTCTCCTTTCTTCTCTCCCTCCTTCCCTCTCTGTCTCCCTTGCCTTCTTTTTTTTTTTTTTTTTTCTTCCCATTTAGGTACTATGGTTTACTGTATTGTTACTGAAGGGATATTATGCATATCACCAAAGAGTTTATTCTCTTTCTATCCCCAAAATCTTCCTAGGACAACTATTTTTAATATGGTATGTAGGATTTATCTCTGTGTCTCTAAAAAGGGTTTGTTTATTTATTTATTTTTTGGCCAAACCCTGAAGTGTCAGGGGTTACTCCCTTACTCTGTGTTTCGGATTACTCCTGGTGGTGCCTGTGAGGACCATATGTGGTGCCAGAGAAAAAAATCTGAGATCATTTAAAAATAAAGAGCCCTACTGCTGTACTACACACACACCACACACACACACACACACACACACACACACACACTCATTGGTTGCGAAAAAAGGTTTACATATACTTTACTATAATGATACCAGTATAATGATTAAATACAGAAATTGATATATGGCATTTATTAACTAAATCTACAGCTCTTATTTGGCTCTCACCAAATTTTATATTCATCCTATTTTTATTTAATTATTCATTTATTTATTTTTGGGACTCCTAGCAATATTAGGTGATATGGGAACCACTTCCAACACTACTGGACCAACAGGTCTAGATTAATTTTTGGTTTAATGACATGGCTCTCACTCACAGGACAATGGGAACATGAATTGTATTTTGTTCTGGCAGAAATATGGCAGTTTCTTATGAAGTCACACTAACACCACACAGATCAGTAATGACCCTTTGGAAACTTGTCAATAGAATAAAAACCCTTTTTGTTTTGTAGCCACACCTGTTGATGCTCAAGAGTTACTCCTGGCTCTGTACTCAGGTATTACTCCTAGTGAGAGCCATGTCCTAATAGCAATTGGTATTTGTTTCCTAGGACTGCAATGATGGCTTGCTGTTAACAAGTTGGGTGGTGACTTAGATTCCTATGATTATGTAAAGTAGAAGTCAGATGCTGTATGTATTCATACATGTTGTATGTTTGTTTTGTTTTTTTTTGGGGGGGCTATACTCAGCAGTATTTCAGGGGTTACTCCTGTTTCTGACTCAGGAATCACTCTTAGCAGGCTTGGGAGGGACCATATGGGATGCTGGGGACTGAACCCATGTTGACCGCATGTGAGGCAAATGCCCTACTGCTGTATTATTGCTGCATCCCATCTTATTTATTTTTACTCTGCTTCTTCATCCCACTGCCCACCTTCCTATTGTTTGGTAATCTCAGTTTTGTAATATAGCAACTCTATTTTTTTCTTGATGGATTATGCTTTTGGTGGGTCATGTCTAAGCATTTAAATAAATTTATTTTTCCTTCATTGTGGTTGATGTTGTGATGAGTGGGGCTGCACACATTGCCTGGCTGTGGTGCTAACACATTTAACTGTAATGTTTCCTGAAAGGTGGCACATGTGATTGCAGTGGTCACACACTTGGCTTTAGGAATCACTGAGGGTTATTTCTATACTCAGAGTTGAACACTTCAGTTGAGGCAGGCATGTTCTGGTTACAGGGCTTGTTTGGGGCTTACTATGGTACTCTTAAAAGGTGGTATTTTGGGGGCCGGAGAAATAGCACAGCAGTAGGGCATTTGCCTTGCACACAGCCAACCCAGGACAGATGATGGTTCGAATTCCGGCATTCCATATGGTTCCCTGAGCCTGCCAGGAGCAATTTCTGAGCTCAGAGCCAGGAATAACCCATGAGCGCTGCTGGGTATGAATCCCCTCCCCCAAAAAGGTGGTATTTCTTAGCGTGGAGCTTGCCCATCTTCTTGTGTTGCAGTGCTTGTAGGAAGTCAAAAACTCTTTTGTGGTGACACGGCTTGCATGGCGTCTATGTGGTTGGACCTCACTTGTGCTGCCAGAGAACACAGACAGACAGCAGAGCTGCTGGGCTCAAACAGCAGGGCTTGCACTTATGATGGCACAAGGGATTGAACTTGCAACCATATTCTTGCCTCCCACTGAGCCACTGAGCTATTATTCCCTTGGCCCTGTATAAGTACTTTTTAAATAAACTTGCTACAAAGAACTTTCCCTCTATTTTCTTCTATGTCTTTCGTTTATTCCTTTGTGGTTTAAGGGATTAAATCAGCATCTCACACTTGCAGAGGCATGTGTTAAACTATTGAATCATATCTCTGACCCTCCTTATTTTTTTCTGAAACTTTTATGTTATATTTGCAGTTAAATTTTGGATAAATTGTGAGAGTTAGGTCAGGTTAAGACTGTCTCCTCTCGGGGCCTGGAGAGATAGCACAGTGGCGTTTGCCGTGCAAGCAGCCGATCCAGGACCTAAGGTGGTTGGTTCGAATCCCGGTGTCCCATATGGTCCCCCGTGCCTGCCAGGAGCTATTTCTGAGCAGACAGCCAGGAGTAACCCCTGAGCACTGCCGGGTGTGGCCAAAAAAAAAAAAAAACTGGAGGGAAAGGGCATATGGTGACTATTCTAGTCAAACATACATTCTCAAACTTAAAATTGCACTAGGAAAAGGACTGGAGACATATTATGGTGGGTTATGGCATTTGCCTTATACACTGGTAAAAATTATTTATTTAAAACTACTAGTATCAGTAAAACATACTTTGTTTATATCAAATATTTGCATTTTATATTTGAGATACAATAAAATATACATATGCATCTTAGGTCTAATCTAGTGGCCTCGGTTCCATACCTAGGAATATGTCAATGTCTACTAATATGAATTTGCAAATAGGTAAATGCATGTTTTTTTCTCTTTTTCTTTCTGTTTCTTTTGTTTGTCTTTATTTTGGGCTGCTTTTTATAGGGTGGGTTGGCTTTTTTTTTTTTTTTGGTACTATCTCTTCAGCCTCAAAATACACACTTTTTAATTCACATTTTAAATGAATAAAAATATAAGTTACATGTAAGTATTTTGCAAGATACTTATTTGACTAGTAGGAATACCTTACAATGGAAAATACTGTTCACAATAATATTTTCAAATAAAACTTCCTTATGGGGGGCCAGAGAGATAGTGCAGTGGATAAGCTATACTTACCTAGCACACAGAAAATTGTGAGAGTTAGGTCAGGTTAAGACTGTCTCCTCTCGGGGCCTGGAGAGATAGCACAGCGTGTGTTTGCCTTGCAAGCAGCCGATCCAGGACCAAAGGTGGTTGGTTCGAATCCCGGTGTCCCATATAGTCCCCCGTGCCTGCCAGGAGCTGTCTCTGAGCAGACAGCCAGGAGTAACCCCTGAGCGTGGCTGGGTGTGACCCAAAAAAAAAAAAAAAAAAACAAAAACAAAAAAAAAAGATTGTCTCCTCTCTTGGGGCCGGAGAGATTGCCTGGACATAAGGCGTTTGCCTTGCATGCAGAAGGACAGTTGTTCAAATCTCGGCATCCTATATGGTCACCTGAGCCTGCCGGGAGTGATTTGTGAGCGTAGAGCCAGGAGTAACCCCTGAGCGCTGCCAGGTGTGACCCCCCACCCCCCCAAAACAAACAAACAAAAAACAAGATTGTCTCCTCTCCCCTACACGGTAAGTGACCTTCCCTACTTATAGATCACCAGTTGTATCAACACCATTTGTTAAAGAAATGATCCTTTATTGAGTTGCTTCTATGCCTTTATCAAAAACTTGTTATTTGTATATATGTGAGTCTATTTCTCGATTTTTCTGTTTTGTTGACCTTTGTGTGTCTACCGAAAACAGTTTTACTTTTATGTACACAGTAGTGGTAGCGAACGTCTGGCCGTGGGCTGTTACAAAGCCTGCGGAATCATGGGGTCTGGACCTGGTACATGATGGGACAGACACATATGCTTCCCCTCAGCTGCCTACGGCCCGTCTGCCTATACTGAAGGCCCACAAATGATGTTATAAATATCCAGATTACCTTGGCAGAAAATAAAAAAGCTCCCCACCTCTGCTAATGTAGTCTTTTTGTTTTCTTTTTAAAAGTCCTTTACCTTCCTTGCCTTTCCATAAAAAATTTTATTTTATTTTGGGATTTAAAGAATTTTAATTCTGAGATAATCTCCAGGGCCCCTTTATATACATTTTAGAACCAGTTTGTTTATATATATATATATATGTATGTGTGTGTATATATATATATAAATGCACTGTTGCTGTTTTGTAGAAATTGCATTAAACCACTTGAAACTCAATTTTGAGAGAACTGACATCTTGGAAGTTTTACAATACATGTATATCTTCAGTTTATTAGGATCATATTTGCCTTTTTCATCAACTTGACATAGTTTTCAAGACTACATATTTTTTATATTTTTAATCTAAATATTGCAATTGTTTGGGATTGTTGAGGACTTTGGAAATATTACTATGGTGTATTGTGTTTTCCTACTGTAGTGTCAATTTTATTAAAGAAATCTTAATTTTGAACTAATTTTAGACAAAGTTGCAAATGTAGTATTATATTCCCTTATATGTTATTTACTTTACTTCTCCTATTGTGAATATTTTATATAAGCGTCTTATAATATTCAGGAACAGAGAAGGGAAGAAATTCATTGAGATTTCTTTTTTTTTTTTTTTTTTTTTTTTGGTTTTTGGGCCACACCTGGCGGTGCTCAGGGGTTACTCCTGGCTGTCTGCTCAGAAATAGCTCCTGGCAGGCACGGGGAACCATATGGGACACCGGGATTCGAACCAACCACCTTTGGTCTTGGATCGGCTGCTTGCAAGGCAAATGCCGCTGTGCTATCTCTCCGGGCCCATCATTGAGATTTCAATAGTTTTTCCATTAGTGTTTTTTTCTGTCCTAGGAACTTCTTCCTCTGCCCCCAATTTTTGGGCCATACCCTGAATAGTTAGGAGTTTCTCTGGCTTTGATCTCAGGAATTAGTCCTGGCAGTGCTCGGAGGACATATGGGAAGTTGAGGATTGAATCCAGGTTTTCTGTGTGCTAGGCAAGTGCCCGATTTTACCCACTGTACTATTGCTGTGGCCCCCTTAGTTCTTATCCAGTATCCCACTCCTCATTTAGTTGTTACTTCTCCTTAGTCTCTTCTAGTCAGAACAGTCACTCTATTTTTTTTTTTTTTTTTGGTTTTTGGTTTGTGGGCCACACCCGTTGGACACTCAGGGGTTACTCCTGGCTATGTGCTCAGAAATCGCCCCTGGCTTGGGGGGACCATATGGGGACACTGGGGGATGGAACCGAGGTCCGTCCTCTGCTAGCGCTTGCAAGGCAGATACCCTACCTCTAGCGTCACCTTCCCGGCCCCAGTCACTCTATTTTTATTTCTTTCATTTTGCATAGATAGAATTGGGAGACAGGGATGTCAGAGATGAAATTCAGGGCTTCATATGTGTGACTGTGCTTTATAGCTGACCTCATCATGGGCCTTTTTTTTTTTTTTAACATTGTTGCTTTTAAATTTGGTTTTCTTTTGTGACCTCTTGGTTAAAAATATTGTTTACTTTATAAACAATTGCTGCATACCACCTTCATTACGCTTAACACACTGTATAAAGATTCTCATATTTTACTTATATTTATCTCAGTATTCTGAATATTTAAACCTGTACTTCATAATACTGAACTGTATTTTTTGTTTTATCTTTTTTTTTTTTTTTTTGGTTTTCCTTGCATGCTGCCAACCGCATTTTGAGCCTCAGCCCCTCTTATGGTCCTCTGAGCCTTAAAGGAGTGATCCTGGAGTGCAAAGCTAGGAGTAAGTTTCAAATACTTCTGGGTAGCTGCTTTTAGATTTTTAATTTTTTTAAATATATTTTATGGGGGGAGTCTCCCAGTAAGTCCTCAAGAGGCCTATAAGCCCCTTCCAGCAATTCTCAGCTAACCAGGTTGCTGGTTTAATGCAATAGTTCTAAGATACAGTGCATTTTGGCCTCTGTGGGATTAGGAATTAGGTGGTACTTTGGGGCTCCTGAGCCACACCTGGTGGTGCTCTCTAGTCTCTCTGGCTACACCCAGTTATGTGTGGGGGGGGGACTTTGTGGGACTGGAGACTGAAGTGGGTTGGTTTTATGCAATTCAAGTACTTAATACCTCTCTCTATGGCAGGGGTCTCAAACTTGCAGCCCGAGGGCCTCCGTACAACATTTTTGTGGCCCTGCCCTAGAGGAATCTTTTTTTGTTTTGTTTTGTTTTGTTTTGTTTTAGTTGTTTGGGTCACACCCCCCAATGTTCAATGCTTACTACTGACTTTGCACTCAAGGATTACCCCGACTTTGCCTCCTGCGGCCCGCAGGTAAATTGAGTTTGAGACCCCTGCTCTATGGCCTACCTTAGGTTTTTTCTATTATTATTTTACTTAATTAATTTTTGCTCATAATGATTGGTTGTGCTCATGTCTTATTCCTGGCTCTGTGCTCAGGGATCACTCCTGGCAGTGTGATCTTCTGAAGGATCATTGTGGTTCATGGTTTGAACCTGGGTCAGCTGTGCAAGGCAAGCTCCTTACCTGCTGTACGGTCTCTCAGGACCCAGAGTTTCTTTCTTTATTTTTTTTCTCTTTGGGTTTTTGGGTCACACTCTGTTGTGCTCAAGATTTATTCTTGGCTCTCTGTTCAGGGAATCTCTACTGGCTGGGCCTAGGGAACTATGTAAAGTACAAAAGATCAAACCCTGGTCAGCCTTGCACAAGGCAAGCACCTTACCTGTTGTACTATCTCTCTGACCCTCATTCATGCATTATATGTATATATACATGCCATATACATATATGCTATATGTTATATTATAAAAATGTGTAGCATACACACATATATAACTTTATCACTGATTTAGTTATCTCAGACTATTCAAATACTTAGATATGCAGTGGCATTTTCAGTTTTTTACGTTTGTCATTATAAAAAAAATGGCCTTGGAGATTAGTAGACAAATGATTAGAAATTCCATTAACAGTGTAACCCCAAGGGGTATGCGACCAGTATTCAGTTTCTGGAATGATGTTCAGAGTTAATGCTATGGCTCAGAACAAATAAAAAGCTTGAAGTAGCCTGGTATTAGGAAACTGGACAGATAAAGAATAAATGATAATTTGACCATGTAATTCAGAGTTAGTTGCTGTCATGTTCATTCCATGTCTCTTGTTTTGGGAAGCAAGGCTTGGGGCCACAGGTAACAGTGCCCAGAATTGCTCACAGTATTACTTGGAAATTTTTGGTGCTGAAGAGTGGACAAAGGGCCCCCATATAGAAAATAGATGCTCAACCCTTTCAGGTATGTCCCTGGCCCATTCATTCCATTTCTAATGAACTAAGTAGCAAGCTTCAGCATTTAGTATTTATTTTTTAATAACATGTCTAAACATTTTGGCAAGAAGTGATTGTTTTATGATATCCTTCTATTACCTCTTTATGACCTTCATTTAATTAGTAATGGCAATAATTCACAGTTTAAGGGCTGGAGAGATAGTATGGAGGTAGGGCATTTACCTTACATGCAGAAGGTCAGTGGTTCAAATCCCGACATCCCATATGGTTCCCCAAGCCTGCCAGGAGCAATTTCTGAGCATAGAATCAGGAGTAACCCCTAAGTGCTGCCAGGTGTGACCCAAAAAACAAAATAAATTTTTTTCACAGTTTAAGAAAAGATAATTTAATGGAGCTTTATCTATTGTGCTTTTATATTAGTTTTTAAAAAACTAAAATAAATTTTTTCATGTGGGAGCTAACTCAAAGGGCTGGACCATATGGCCTACAAGTTTGATCCCTGGTGCAGTATATCCTCCCTGTCCCCCTGAACCATCAAAAATGGCCCTTGCGACTCTTGAGTACTGCCAGGATGGTAGTGGCCCCAAGCATTACATTGCTGAATATGAACATTAGACTTGACCCACAGGCCTTGACCATTGATTGAGAGCTCTTTCAGTTTTTTGTTTGTTTTGGGATCTCATCTTATGGTGACAGAATTTACTTTGGTCTTGGGGGTCACTCCTGGATTGATACCCAGGGCCATAGTAGTGAGAATAAAACCCAAGTTGGTCATATGCAATTTATTATGCTGTATAGAAATTATTTATAATTCATGTAGTAGAATTAACCAGAACAGTAGCCAGATTCTGTCAATTAGTAATAGTGTAGAATAAATTTTTAGACTTTAGTTTTCTCATCTGGAGGAAAGGTACATTTACAGTGTTAATATTGTTGGTGAAGAAAATAATTTTTGTCTACTCTTCTAGGTCTTTATGATTAGAAAATAATTAAATTGACAAAATATTATTTAGGGGAATAAAAAAAGACCTATTTCATTTCACATGTGTTGAAATGGGATAAATATGGGGCTTGGAACTCAAATACAACTATTTGTTTATATTCATTTTAGACAAAGAAGTTCTTGAAAATTTTAGTTTGTACACTAATTTACTGAGCTTTGCCAAATTTATTTAGACAGGTAAAAGCGACTCTGAAAATTTTTGCAGCAGTAAGATATTTTCTTTATTCTTAGTAAAGAGAGAGCACCATTTATACAAGATTTCTTTGTCCTTTTAGGGAAAATAAAATCAGTTTCTCCTCACATGTGCTTTATCTCAAATGACTTCAATTCAAAATAATATACCAGGGTCCAGAGGGTTACTATAGTGGGGTAGGGCATTTGCTGTAAACACAGCTGACCTGAACTACATATGGTTCCCCTGAGTATGTGATAGCTGGGCATAAGGTCAAGAGTTAACCCTGAACACTATTGGCTGTGCCCAACAAAAGAAAGAAAGAGAGAGAGAGAGAGAGAGAGAGAGAGAGAGAGAGAGAGAGAGAGAGAGAGAGAAAGAGAGAGAGGAAGAGAGAGAGGAAGAGAGAGAGGGAGGGAGGAAGAGAGAGAGGAGGAGGGAGGGAAGGGAAGGGAGGGGAGGGGAGGGGAAATTAAATAATTTGCCATTTTAGTCTGCCTGAGCCCTGATGATCTATGGTAGTATATAGCACAACAGCTAACTCATAAGATAAATTACTTCTCTTCCTTTTCTGTCACCTTGGACTACTCAGAGTTAACTTCTGTGAGTTTGAATATAGCTCACACCTTCCTGCTTGGCATTTCATGTACATTTTTACTGGAAATTTTAAATACATTATGCAGATCTGTTTTTTTTCCTGAAGGTTGTTGTTACCTGAACTTAAACTATAATAAACTATCAATAGGATAGTTTAACTTTGACACAAATATGATCTCTAGAATACTTGGATCCAAATAAGAAAAATCTTGTACTAAATGACATATTACTGGATATCATAGAAAATTTCCTTTAAATTTAGAGACTAAAGAAACAAAACAGTAGTGAAGTTAGAGGAAAAATTTCCTCAGTCAGTAGGTTCTTTTTCTGTCTTATTAGTGATGTTACATTGTCAAGCTGAGTTTAAATGCCAGACTTAGTACAGGGTGTAAGGTGCTTACCTTAACACCATATATGATCCTAAGCACAGAGTTCTGGGATCACTTCTGTGCTCCAACAGGTGTGAACCAAAGCAAATAAATAATAAATAAATTAGTTAGGTTTATTTCTTCAAATTAAGGGAACATAGACATTTGAATGAGAGAAACCAAGACCACCATTTGCTTTTTATGGCTTGGTACCAAAAGGCCTTTATAACTTCCTAGTGAGTGACCCAGAGCAGTAATGATGACTTCTATCTTATCCATTAACAATTAGGAAGTAACAGAAACCTTTAAGTTCCAGAGCCAGAGAGGTGGTATACAGATTAAGGTGTCTGCCATGTATGAGGCTTGATTCATACCCTGGCATCACGAATGGGTCTTTGAGCACAGAACAGTTGAGCTCTTCTGGGTATGATTTCCAAACAAAAAAACAAAATACAGGCCAGGGCAATAGCACATCAGGTAGGGTGTTTGCCTTGCACGTGGTTGACCCAGGTTTGATCCTCAGATGGTCCCCCAAGCCTGCCAGGAGTGATTTCTGAGTGCAGAGCCACGAGTAACCCCTGAGTCCCACTGGATGTGGCCCCAAAACCAAACCAAACCAAACCAAAAAACAGCAACAACAAATTTCCCGTTTTCTGTGAGGAATGGAGGGAAAAAAGTGACCAAAATCAATTTTGTTTCCTACTACCAAGCTAGAATAAAGTGAGTCTCCTCTCCTTTCCAGCCTTCCCTCAGTCTCCTTCTGGGTTCCAGTGCCTTCACTATTCATCTGCCCTTTGGGGCCAGCCAGGTTGGTGCCGGGGAGGGAATAAGGAACCTTATTTCTTTATCCCTTCCACCAAATGCAAATGGGGTTGTCTTTTTTGGGTGTTTCCCAGCATCCTTTCTTCCTTCTCATCAATACTCATTTTCCCAAACTGCGCGAAAACACTAGTTTGTCCATGTCAAGCCATTTCAATTTATACATAGACTTCCTGGCAGAGTGAATTTAGCACTTCTTTCAACAGCCTGAGAAATACAGCACTCCAAACCACTAAAAGCAAAGTTCTATGGGGAAACTAAAGAAGACAACTCTTGTAGGGATACAAAGAGAAATCCTGGGATTTCTCCAAGTCCACCTAAATGCCTGAACCTTATAGATGAGAGGAACTAAAATCAACATTTAATGGTTTAACAATGGAAATCAAGGAGTCACTTGCCTGCAAAAATTAAGAAATATGTAGATGAACAATTCAACCAACACAAATAATAACTCTTTCAGAAGATGAAAATATCATCAAATGGAGCAAGGAACTTAAAAACTTGTTAGCAAGTCTTAATAGTAGTAGAATTACACAGGCATATGAACTTGAAGATAAATTGCAAGCCAGCTTGGTTTAAGAAGTCAAAAAAGAAAAGACAAAACTCTGGAAGAAAATGTGAGATACTTAATGAACAAAGACAGGAGAAATAATCTCCGAATTATAGAAATTGCAGAGGGGAAGGAAATGGGAAAGAGGTTTCTCTACAAATCTAAGAGACAAAAAAAAAAAGCCAAACAAAATAGACCATAACAGAACAATATCAAGACATTTGGTAATCCAAATGGCAAAAAACAAAGAGAGAAATCAACTCTTTTAAAGCAGTAAGGGAGAAAAAAACCCTCATGTATAAAGGAAACAACATAAGAATCAAACCAGATCTTCCATTTGAAACAATCCAAGCAAGAAAAGAGTGGAATGACATATTCAAACTACTGAAAGAAAATTTCAACCTATAGTCCACTACCCAGCAATTTTTTTCTTTCCACATTTTATTATTTTGGGGTTAGTGATTTGGGGCCACACCAAACAGTGTTCAAAGCCCCTCAAAGTACATATTTGGTACTGGGGATTGAACCAGGATGAGCCACATGCAAAGCAAGCATCTTTCCTCCTTGTACTATCAGGCTGTGCCCATAATTTTGAAGACCTTTCTTTTAGGTCTCCTATCTGACTGAGTCAGGTGGGTGACAAAAGGTGAGTTCCACGCTACAAAGGGCCCTTGACATTGACTCTTGGCAGCAGACAAGCAAAAATATATGGTTGTAATAAAATGGCAGTGACACTAACAGTTATGCCCTTATATACAGATCTGTTACTTCTCAGTGGTTCTGGCTATTATCCCTGTCAAGTGGAGATCTAAAGGAAAACAGAAATAACTCAAAATGAAAGTTATTTATTCTTTATGCTTGAGCACAAAGGGAGAAGGCCATGAAACCAGTCTTGAAAAGTTTATTGTTCCTCATCTTGTAGTCATCTATATTTTAAAGACAGTAAACAATAAGATTCTTGTCCCCTGGATATGTCATAGCAATTAGAGGAGGTATCTTTTATGGCATATACCCACTGGGTGTTTATGCCCTGTCATAACCCTGCATGTTATATTTGCATGTTAGTGCTCTGCTCCTGAGTTTTAGTATTAAGATGAGGAGAGACTGAAAAGGTAGAATAGAAGGGAGGGTACTTGCCTGGCATGTAGCCAACCAGCATTCGATCCCTATCACTGCACATGGGCCCCTAGCCTACCAAAAGTATCCTTGAGCTAAGAGCCAGAAGTAAGCCCCAAGTATCACTGAGTATGGACCCCAGCCTTCCCAAAATATCATCATGATTTTTTTGTTTTTGGGCCACACCTAGTAATGCTCAGGGGTTACTCCTGGCTATGTGCTCAGAAATTGCTCCTGGCTCGGGGACCATATGGGATGCTAGGGATTGAATCCAGGTCCATCCTGGCAAGCCACATGCAAGGCAAACACCCTACTGCTGTACTATTGCTCAAGCCCCATCATCATGATTTTTTAATTTAAAAATTAGAAGGAAAATAAAAGAGTGGTTATTAGTTGTGTCCATTTTGGTACAAACTAATTTTGGTTCTCCCTTTTTATTTCTGTCTATTTCCTCCCTCTGGTAATATCCCCACTTTGCATTCCTCTGAAATTTGCTGTTCAGGGACATGGAATTTAGCTTTATATTCTCTATTTTTTGGAGGGGAACACCCAGTAATGCTCAGAACTTATTCCTGACTGCACTCAGATTACTCTATCTGGCAGAACTGAAGGACCATATGGGATGTTGGGCAATGAACCTGGATCTGCTGTATGCATAGCAAGTCCCCTACCTGCATTTACTATTGATCCAGCCCCAGTATTTAATTTTAAGAGAATAATTAAAAAGTTTATATATTAAGCAAAATAAATTAGTTCTGGTATGCTGACTGGCAAACAGAACAATAGCCAAAATACAAGCTGCCCAACTAAAGTGTAATATTGGCTGGGTTAGAACAAAATACTCATAGTGTTTTCTCCTGATTTTCATATTACTATGGAGGTAATATGACTTTCAATGATAAAAACAGGGAGTGTGTTCATAGATTTTTAAGAATTTGTCCTTTTTTTTGAGTTTTCCAACATTGGTGCCATAAAATTATTCATAATAATCTCTTAAGATTTTTTTGTATTTCTGAGATATCTGTTGTAATTTCCCCCCATACTCTCATATCCTATTTCTTCCTGTTTCTTGGTGAATCTAGCAAAGGGCTTGCCATCTTTTTAACTTGATAAACAATGATTTTTCATTTCATTTTATTTCATTCTTTTTAAACAGAATTTGAAGCTGTCAGAATATGTTAGTCTAGCAGTCTTACCAGTTCCTGAAAACTATATTCCCAGAATAGAAATTGATATTTAAAATATGTAACAGCCTATATTATTGGACTCATCATTATTGGGATTGTTAATGTTAAACAAATTTTTATAAAATCCTAAATAGTACTATTTTTCTACAAAACTCACCCTTTAGTGCCATGACTGCTGAAGAATATTATCTGATTTCCCCCCAATTATAATGAACTAATGTAAGTGTTAACTTTTTTATGATTTACTTACTGAAATCACTTTGGGAAAGTGACAATTAAATTTTGTTAGCTAAAAAAAACCTGTAGAAATAATCTTAGAATTTTATTCTACTGCACACTTTTACCATGCTGCTTTTGCCATATCTAAATAAGTAAAATTATGCCACATTTATTTTATACATTTCTTTTTTAATTCTTTATATGATTTCAATCTTTAATTGAGGTCTTTGTTCCTTATAGAAACTTCAAAATATCTCTTAAATCCATTCCTGTTTACTTACACTTTGAAGACTAAGATTAAAGACTTAGTCATAATAATAGTCATAATAATTTATAGGTTAATTCATTATACTGTAGTTGATCATCCCTTACTTATTCAGTACAACATACGATGATGCTATCTATACCTTATCAAAATGATGGTTCAGCAATTCTACTCAGTATCAGGTCCTAGAGACCCAAATCACTATTTATTTTATTTTTATTTTTTTTAAATCTTTATTTATTGATTGATTGGTTTTGGGGCCACACTCAGCAGCGCTCAGAGGTTACTCCTGGCTCTGCACTCAGAAACAGCCCCTGGCAGGTTGGGGGACCATATGGAGATGCCAGGAATCGAACCAGTTCCTTCGTGGGACGGCCACATGCAAGGCAAACACCCTACTGCTGTGCTATCTCTTTAGCCCCACTATTTTATTTTATTTTTTTGGGGTCATATCTAATGGTGCTCAGGGGTTACTTCTGGCTCTGTGCCAGAAGGAATTACTCCTGGTGGATTCAGGGGACCATCTGGATGCCAGGAATAGAAACTTGATGAACCAAATGCAAAGCAAACACCCTACCCATTTTATTATTGCTGTGCTCCCAAGTCACTATTTTAAAGAGACATATGTGCCTCTATGTTATTGCATCATCATTCATAAGATCTAAAATCTGGAAACAGGCCAGAAAGAGAGTGGCCTTGTATGCAGCCACCCTGTGCTTGATCCCCAACACACCAAAAGGTCTCCTCTAGGAGTAATCTACGGGTTCATGCAGAGCCAGAAATAAGTCCTGAGCACAACTGGTATCCCTCCCCGCCCCCTGAACTTTTGGGCTTGAGAGATAATGCAGCTAGTAGGAGACTTGCCTTATACTCAGCTGACTCAAGTTCAATTCCCTGTACTTTTATATGGTACCCCAAAGCTGCCAGATGTGATCTGTGTGAGCAGTCAAGAGTAAGCTCTTAGCACCACCAGGTGTGACCCCAAACTACCCTACTCGCCCAAAGAAAAAAAAAACGGTGGCATATATAAACAATGAAATACCACTTTATTATAAGAAAAGAAAGATGAAACTATGCAATTTGTAGCTATATGATTGATCTAGAGGGTATCATGCTGTGAAAACTGAGAGACTGATACAGAATGATCTTATTCTGCTGTATATATATATGTGTGTGGATATAAAAATATGTAAATATAAAGGAAGAAGGGGTATAACAATTGGCCAAAGACAATGGAACCTGAGAATTGGCATACAGAAATGAGCTTTCCAAGGGGTTTAAGTGAATGGGAAGGGACCCTAAAATAAAGGTTGAGGGAATGGATATTTTGGTGGAGGAAAGTAGTGTTGGAAAGTTATATGCATGGATCCTGTTATTAACAGTATTGGAAGTCACAT
The DNA here is from genome assembly GCF_024139225.1 of Suncus etruscus. Taxonomy (NCBI): domain Eukaryota; kingdom Metazoa; phylum Chordata; class Mammalia; order Eulipotyphla; family Soricidae; genus Suncus; species Suncus etruscus. The sequence continues at coordinate 174,718,475 of NC_064848.1, read as the reverse complement.
GCTTCAAATAAAATAATTTTAAATATAGTTTATAGAAATACAATTTTACTCAAACAAAACTTGTGAGCTAGATACGTAGTCACACCGATCATTTATTATTTACCCCTTGCACCACCCCACATTTCACTATCCTAGTGTTTTCTCACTGCCTTGTGAAATTGGGGCACTATAAAGATCAAGTATGTGTGTTTATACATATCTTAACATATAGAATCTGTTGGAATCTGAATGGAAGTTATTGGATGCATGCTATTTTTTTTTTAAATCAGGTACATCGTAAATGTGGGCTTAGGAAAACTAGACAGCACTTGAGCATTGTTCTTCTTAATTTTTTTTGGGGGGTCAACCCAGCAGCGCTCAGGGGTTACTCCTGGCTCAGTGCTCAGAAATCACCCCTGGTAGGCACAGGGGACCATATGGGATGCCAGAATTCGAACCACCATTTGTCCTGTGTTGGTGGCATGCAAGGCAAATGCCTTAGTGCTGTTTAAGCATTGTTCTTGGGAAACATTTTAAACAGTGGTAGGCACAGGGGACCATATGGGATGCCAGAATTCGAACCACCATTTGTCCTGTGTTGGTGGCATGCAAGGCAAATGCCTTAGTGCTGTTTAAGCATTGTTCTTGGGAAACATTTTAAACAGTAGAATCAATGAAATAAACAGTTTTAACTAAAACAAAAACAGTAGCACAAATGAACTGTGAGAAAGACTGTTGAAACAAGCATAGAAGTTAAAATGAGAAAGCAAAGTATCATCTTGTTTGGGCCCTTTTCTGGTAATGTGTGTTAGTCAAATTTTTCATCACCTTCTCTGTATCACCTCTCATAAAGGACATCACCTTGTCTCTCCACCCTTGCAGGATGTTTTGACATTGAAGTTAAAAATTTTGGTGAGGGGCCAGAGAGATAGCATGGAGGTAAGGCATTTTCTTTTCATGCAGAAGGTCATTGGTTTGAATCCCGGCGTCCCATATGGTCTCCCGAGCCAGGAGCGATTTCGGAGTATAGAGCCAGGAGTAACCCCTGAGTGCTGCCGGGTATGACTCAAAAAAAAAAAAAAAGTTGGTGAATAAATGGATTTGCAAATACCAACTATTAGAATGATGATGGAATCTATATATTTTTTCATTTTGCCTAAAATACTTTTTCTCATTTCTAGCTTTTTGATCATCTACTAATTATTCAAATCCCTGCTCAAATGCTCCTTTCTCTGAAACCTTTCCTAGTTCTCTCAGACAGAATTAGCAGTCCCTTTCAATTCTCAAGGAGAGATGTCTTGTGCATGCATTTTAATAACAGTGTTAACTTGTTAATTTTTAGTATTTTACATAGGGTCTTTCATAAATTCATTAAATAAATTTTATTAAAGTCATTAAATTATTTTTAAAATGAATAGTGTAATTAAACCTTTTTGCAAATAGATATACATTATTTTGATGAGTCATCTTAGTTCAAAATTATGGAATGTATGAAATGAAAATAGATATACAAGTTATATCAGAGAACATCTCTTGTTATCTCTTTTTTTTTTTTTTTTTGCCACATTCGGTGACACTCAGGGGTTACTCCTGCTTTGTGCTCAGAAATTGCTTCTGGTTTGGAGACACTGGGGGATTGAACTACGCACGGTCCATCCTAGGTGAGCTATGTGCAAGGCAAATGCCCTACCGCTGCGCCTAGCTCCGGCCCCAGTTAGCTCTATTTGTGTTTCTTTTTATGCATTTGCTTTTCATTTGGATTCTGTTGTTTTATTTGGAAAGGAATAAATAATGAACCAGATATCACTTTTCCTATGATTTTTTAAATTGATCTATGAAAACAGGCTCTGTAGTAAACCTTTTGACTCTAAATTTCAGGGGGCAAAGTTTATACTCAAGTAAAAACTAGCATACATGAGGGATCAGAGAAGATACTACAAGGGGGTAAAGTGCTTGCCTTGAACATGCCAGTCTAGGGATTCAGCATATCTGGGTGCGGTTTACATCCCCCCCAAAAAAAGCATTCATATGCCACATTTTAATTTTGAATTAATGAATACACTACAAATGTAGATAGAAAAAAATAACAAAGAACCCATGTACTCACCACCCTATTTGTCATGTGTAAATGTTTGGCCGTATTTGATCTATAACTAAACATTATAGATCCAATTAGAAGATGTCCTGTCTACACTACTTTAATCCTGCTTTAATCCTGCTTGCTCCTTTTCTGTCATCTTAGCACTTAGCTAAGTGTATTTCTTTTTTTGTTTGTTTGTTTTTTGTTATTTTGGGGGGAAGGGCCACACCCAGTGATGCTCAGGGGTTACTCCTGGCTGTCTGCTCAGAAATAGCTCCTGGCAGGCACGGGGGACCATATGGGACACCGGGATTCGAACCAACCACCTTTGGTCCTGGATCGGCTGCTTGCAAGGCAAATGCCGCTGTGCTATCTCTCCGGGCCCAGCTAAGTGTATTTCTGTTTTACAAATGAGCATTGTTAGAATAACTTTAAGGATACTAAGGATCTTTCGGTGTTTTTTGTCTAGCATGTGGGATGTGAAAGATTCTGCAGTCATCGATCTCTGTCTATATATAGAACTTCATGGGGAATACTTAGTGAGTTTGCTTTTTCTGTCCCACTCCTTCATATGTTCCATTTGCAATCCTAGGATCCATTAAATTTTTTACCTTGGATCATTGTACATTGGGATAATGAACATATTGACAGCTATAATTGATTCTACTCATAAAACCATCCTTGCTTTGCTTCCAAATAAAAACTTTTTAGAAAATTTCCAAATGTAATCATTTGAGTAATTTTGCTGTAGGAGTTCTGAAGCCCAGGTACTATAAATAATGAACATCAAGCAGTGCATATTAAGTTTATTGCAACATGCAGATCCATATGTCATGCTTTAGTTGAATAGCACACACAAATTCATATATAGAAGAAATTAACATTATTTTAAAAATAAATTTGACTTTGAAGTTCCCAACCTGGTAAGATAGCTATTCACTCATATCACTTGTTGTGGGAACATGTGGAGAAAAATGTGGCGCCCTTCCTTTCTTCTTTCCAGGCTACAATCTAAAAGTCTGTAATTTTAAAAGTAAAGCAGGGTAGACCCTCTTGTTCTTACTTTATCATGGTTTAATAAGCTTCACTAAGATCCTTACTAATAATAAACACAAGTGTTCCTTAAGGTAAGCAGACGTTGCTGTTTTGTACTCATGAGTATGTCTCAGACTATTGATTTTGCATGCACAGTATTTACAGCATAGTTTTCCTTCTGCCTGACTGGTTTCCTCAGATCTGGCCATTTTCTTGTGGCACAGCCAGGCAGTAGGATTCAAGTATTTTATTTGAGGGGGAACCCACACCCAGCAGCACTCAGGGGTTACTCATGCTCTGCATATAGAAATTGCTCCTGGCAGGCTTGGGGACCATATGGGATGCTGGGAATCGAACCAGGATCCGTCCTGTGTTGGCTGCATGCAAGGCAAATGCCCTACCACTGTGCTATTGCTCTGGCCCCAGGATTCAAGTATTATTTTTTGTTTTTGTTTTTGTTCTTGGTTTTTGGATGGACATGTCCACTGCTGCTCAGGCCTCATTTCTGGTTCTGCTCTCAGGGATCCCTCCTTTAGGGTCCATATATGATATCAGAGTATTAAGGAGATTGAAGAGCAGTTTGCTGGGTGTGTTATGTGCAGTAGGGAGGAGAAAGGCAGTAGCCTCAGAATTGAAATCTGCTGCTTTCTCTTTATTCATCTTTGTCACACCAAGAACTGGGAGACCTTGGACTGAAGAAAGTCTGCTATGAGTCCCCCCTTCACAGCTTCCACCAGTTCCAGGAGGCAGCTATCAAGCTGCACTTGAAGTCCACTTGTTCTTTCTGATGTTGGATATGATCCCTGCGACCTGATTTCTCTGGGAGCGGCAGACTCAGGCTAGAGGGAGGAATTGCTTTTTGCAAGAAAGGAATGTGGGCCCTAGACCTAACCCAGGCTTTTTAAGTTTGTTCCTTTCCCTTGCAGAAAAAGAATATCAGGAGGAGACAAGTGAGTGAAGTGAAAACAGTCTTTCTTTGGAAATATTGAGAATGGGAAGGGAGGGAGAGAGAAAAGGCTAACATGTTCAAGAGGGAATCCAGGCGTCTCTGGAAGCAGAGAGAGCTGAGGGTACACATCTCAAGAGGGGTGATGTGGGAGGCATAAACATAGGCAAGCCGGTGCACCAGCAATACATGCACACACCCTTCCTTTGGTCCAAATTAGTTTATATACACGCTTCCCAAAATGCTCTTCATGGGGCTTTCTACATAGATAACAGTCAGTTGCTATGGCATTATCAGGTTTGAAACTTTTGTCCCTGTCCTTATCACAGCACTTAGCTCCTGCTGGAGCTTCTCTTGGCGTGGATCCAGCCTTCTCTGGGCCTGTGCTGGTGCCCTGTTAAAAGTCTTATCAGACCTTAGTTCCTGTGTCCCCAAGTGGGTCCTAGAAATAATGCTTTTAGGGCTAGTGACAGTAACTGCTTCAAATTCTTATCTTTTATTATATCCCAAAAACTCATTGCCAGGGGCCTCCTGCCTGTTTACTTGAGGAGATCGAACTTGGATCAGATGCATGCAAGACAAGTACTGTGCCTGCTGTACTATCTCCTAACCCTGACTGAATCTTGGAGAAATTAGATTTAAAAGGTTCTTTCCCATTTTTACCGACAGCCCTCAAATTGCTTTCACTTTAACTCAAGCTCCCTTCCCCCCATGAAAATTTAGAAGGCAGACTACCACAAGTGATTTGTTTTCCACAAGCAATTTAGATCTTCTACATGCAGTAGAGCTCCCAAACCTGATTATCTCTTTGGAAAGGGAACATAAAGATACATAAAGAATAAAATGCAAATGGAAGTATTAATAAATTACCCTTGATGCATCCATATCTATGTACATACACAAGCAGCCCCATGTTTCTAGTGCTAGATTCTGAATTGTTCTGTTTTGTATGTGATTAAAGAAAGCCCCTATGTTATATTAATGAATGTACATTTATAAGTAACCAAAATGACTTAAAATGTAGAAACCAGAGTAAAGTATCTTGTTACAGGGTTTAAATTTTTTCTGGGCCTAGAGCAAAAGCACAGCAGGGCATTTGTCTTGCAGCATCAGGTGTAGGCCCCACAAATTATTTTTCTTATAATTTAGATAACGGGGTTACAGTAGCTTTAAGGTTTATGATGTTGATGTTCAAAACTTAATGTGCCCCACTACCACCAAAGGGCCCACAACTCTCCAGCAATATCCCTATGTCTCCATTTCCCTTCCTGCAACTTCTCATTAACTAGTTTTGTATTACATAGCCATGAGTTTGTCATTGCTTAGCACTAACTCTTCTCTTGTTTCGTTTGCAAAGCTTCCTCTGATTTATCAGCTTATGATGATACCCTTCAGTTCCATCCATATTGTAGTAAACTTACATGATTTCATCTTTTTCTACAACTGCATAGTATTTGTGTGTGTGTGTGTGTGTATGTGTGTACACCAATGCTTTATCCATTTATCTGTTATTGGACATTTGGGTTGATTCCATATCCTGGCTATTGTATTGTGATTAGATCTTTTCAAATTAATGTGTTCTTTTTTGAGAATGTTCATACTGTTTTCCATATTGCTTTTCTTATTTATTAATTTTTTTTTACTGGGCATCCAACATAAATCTTTGGGGGCGGTATACCATCATTGTACAAGACATATGCTCTGTCATACCTGGATCTGGTAGTTTCCTGATTAAGTGTTAAGGAAACTTCATGTACTGCAGTATTATGAAGACTAAGGTTCTAAGTGTTGCTAATAATATATTTCTGGAATAATTTTAACTAGCTTGTGATATATTTTTTTCTCCATTGAGGATAATATTTGCCACTGGCTTGTGGTAGATGGCCTTAACTATATTGAGAAAGGTTCCTCTTAGTCTCATCTTGCTGAGAGTTTTGATCAAGAATGGGTGTTGGGGGCCTGAAGAGATAGCACAGCGGCATTTGCCTTGCAAGCAGCCGATCCAGGACCAAAGGTGGTTGGTTCGAATCCCAGTGTCCCATATGGTCCCCCCTGCCTGCCAGGAGCTATTTCTGAGCAGACAGCCAGGAGTAACCCCTGAGCACTGCTGGGTGTGGCCCAAAAACAAAAACAAAAAAAATTGGGTGTTGGACCTTATCAAATACTTTCTCTGTGTCTATTAATATGATCACGTGATTTTTATTAGCTTGTGGTATATTAAAGTATTTTATTTTTGTTGATTTAGCATCTATGTCTATTAATGAGATTAGCTGGAATTTTCTTTTAAATGTCTCTTAACTGAATTTTGGAAAGTTAAAGTAGCACCCTCTTTTGTATTTCTCCTGAAAAGTTTGTAAATGATAGCATTATATCTCACATTAATGCTAAATTTTTTTTTTTTTTTTTTTTTGGTTTTTGGGCCACACCCGGTAACACTCAGGGGTTATTCCTGGCTATGTGCTCAGAAGTCGCTCCTGGCTTGGGGGACCATATGGGACACCGGGGGATCGAACCGCGGTCCGTCCAAGGCTAGCGCAGGCAAGGCAGGCACCTTACCTTTAGCGCCACCGCCCGGCCCCCAATGTTAAATTTAATTGGCCAGAGAGATAACAGGTAAGGTACTGCCTTGCATAGAGCTGAACTGGGTACAGCATATGGTTCTCTGAGCCCCGCCATAAATGACCCCTGAGTACAAATGAGCTCTGAGCACCAGTGTAGCCCCAAAACAACAACAAAAAATTTTAATTGCTGCCTGGACTTTGGGGGGGTATTTTTAATTATCATATAAATATTTAATCAGAGGTCTATTCAGAGTTTATATTAGTCTTTTTTTTTTTATTAGCCTTATTTTTACTGTGTATTTTTTTTTTTTTTACTTTCTTTCTTTCCTTACCTTTTTTTGGTTCAGATCTGGCAGTGCTCAAGGGCTATTCTGCCTCAGATACTCCCAGTGGTGCTGGCAGGGTATGTATATGGGGTCAGACAGGGATGGAACATGCAGTGTTTTAGGTTGTGCCCTGCATACAAAATCAGTTTCTCCAACCCTTTGAGCCTTCTCCTCAGCCCTTTCATTTTGCTGATGTTAGTTGTCTTTCCTTCCCTTTGTTCTTGGATGACTGGAGATCCCACACCCTTTGCTGTAATGCTTGAGAGGAGTTTCTTTCTTGTGGTGCTTGCACTCATTTTTGTTTGTAGTGACAGAGGTTGGGTGGGGATGTTACTTATTGTGGAGGTGGTGAGGATTCCGAACTGGAGAGCTTCCAGGATCTCATTCTGGCATGTAGTGAGGAGCCTGGAATGGAATTTAGGGCCTCTGACCTCAGGCTTGCAAGGCTGTTGTTTTTGATGCTGAACAATACCTGGATCCCTGTATTTTTTTTTTCATTCCTTTTCTTTTATTATTTCCTTCCCTTTTGGGATTATTCATTCATTTATTTTTTTGCTTTTGATTAGCTTCTTGAGATAATGTAAAACTTTTATTTTTGTCTTTGCTCACATCTGGTGGTGCTCAGGAACCTGGCTCAGCACTTTAGCTCTCTTCATAGGAATCACACCTGGTGGTGCTTGAGGGGACCATATGTGATGCTGGAATTTGAACCACTGTCCTGGCTACAGCCACATGCAAACCAAGTGCTTTAACTTCTGTATTGTATGTCCCAGAGAATTAGTTTTTCAGTCTTTTCTAAGATATATATTTAGGGCTATAAATTTATTTTAAGGATGACTATAGCTTGCATGGCCTGCATGAAGTCTTGGAGAAAGTAGCTCTGTTTCTCCTGTGATGTCAGAGTTAACAGGGTGAAGAAGGTGTTCACATGGTGGACATCCTGGCTCTGGTTATCAGAACTTGATGCAGGTGAAGAAAGGGCACATGAGAGGGCATCCAAGCACGATCCATTCTGTGTGTGTGTGTGTGTGTGTGTGTGTGTCGGGGATTGTCTAAAGGGTGTGGTGAGGAAATTTATGTAGGAAGGTGATAGTCTCATTACAAAGTGGGTGCTAGAGTCTAAATTGTGTTCACTATTTGCAAAGTGTAGTATCAGCATGTGCCAAGTGAGGATTGTTGAGGTCTAAGCCAGATGCGTAAGAAGGTAGGAAGATGGCAGTAAGCAGTTGAACACATACAGACCTACTGTTCACGTAGGTAAATAGATTAAGGATAGCATGAACCTAGGGTTTTTTTTAACCATAGGAATAGGAAGTTAAAGATATGGAAATGGAAAAAGGTATAAGTATGAACACTTTTTTGATGTGTAAAGAGACACAGTAATGGAGACAGAAATGTTAATATATGTATAAATGTTTTTATGAACTTATATATTATAATATGTATTTTTGTGCATGTATACTTTATCTGCTAAGAAAACTGACTATCAGGGAACACAGCAAATGCCTGAGTATGCTTTTTTTCTAAATAGTATTATTCTTTAAAAGGAATGATTATAAAGCTCAAGGATTACTCCTGGCTCTATACTCAGTAATTTCTCCTGGCAGTATTTAGGGGGACCATCTGGGGTGCTGGGGATCAAACCCAGGTTGGCTGCATGCAAAGCAAGATTCCTAGCCTGCTGTTGCTCCAGCCCCAAAAGGAAAGATAATTCTATGTGAGTATGGCAGGGACAAAGAGCTAAAGAATGTTCCTGACCGTCTTGCACTTGAAAATAAGAAAGTGCTTATTGGAAGTTCACTCCTTTTGGTGGTGCGTCATCAGGGATTACAAATGGCAGAACTTCCATGCTTACATAGTCACACTATGGAATCTCACTAAGTGTATGTGGTACCCCCAACAACTTGATAGCCAGGCCACCTGTAAAGTTCTGGCAGCTTCCAGGCTCTACCCAACAGCCTGTACCTAATAATGCTGGGGTACCATGCTGCAAATTGAATCTGGGTTAGATGTATGCTAAGCATGCATCCTTACTACTATACTATCTCCTGGCCTGTAGGTACTGCATATACATTATAGATAACAGTTAATTCTCATAACAGCATGGAAAGTAGATTTTTATTGTTGAATATTAAAAATGTTTCATTCTTAAAATTTTGTATCACTCAAGTTTATTTTATTTCTTAAAATTTCTTAAAATGGGGGCCTAAGTAGTACCATAGTGCAAGCCCAATCCACAAATTATACCGGCCCAGTTGGCTAAGGACCTCTAGGAATGGTCCCTGGACACCTTCCTCCTCCAAAGGAAACGTCTAAAAAAAAGCATCAGGAGTTTTAGTGACTCCTTCTAGGGTTATGTAGAGAGTAGGAGCCACACATTTAGGTTCAAAAGCCACTGCTTGTAAATCCCAACAGGAGAGGAGTGAATTCTAGACATGCAGATACTTGAGATGAAGGGTAGTATAGGTCTGTGAAAAATACAGTTTGGAGGATTGGGGCCAGAGGTTACGAGCTTTTGGGTCCAGAACTGAGGGAACAGTAGTAAAACTCCTCCTTTCCATGCAAGATCCTGGGCTTCTATGCCCTGGCACTTCCTCATTCCCGCCAAAAAAAATTGTCTTTGAAAATTAAACCTGTAGCTAGATGTAAAAGTGGAAAAAACACCCAGACAGTAGGAGAAAATGCCCATCCGTTGCTAGAAATAAATTTCTCTTTTCTCTGATGTATAGATTATGATTATACTGTTCTTAGCCACTTGATCTGTGTAATCTGGGAAGAGACACTTAACCTCTTTCAGCTGAAATTTTTTAATCTTGGCAAAAGAAGATAATAATACCTGCCAAGTCTGATCATGTATACATATATATAAGGTCTAAAAACTTGGAATGATGTGTTAATTATACTAATTATAAACTACTTGAGGGTAGTCACTGGGTTAATATATAATCTTTCTATGTCTCATTGCAGAAAAGGGGACCATCCTGTGGTACATGTTTTCAGGCACATAGTAAATTTTGATTGACTAAAATAAATGAACAGCAGGCTTTTCACCCACTATAATAACATGTAGGAGAAGCATATAGGCTGGCGCCACATTAGTCATATTTCAGTTACCTTAATAACTTGGAGTTCACCTGAACTTTGCTGTGTCTTGAATCTTAACTGAAATAAAACACTTTTTGCTTCTGAGACCATTTCAGTTCATTTTTAGCAACTTAGTCTGATGCGTAAACAGTTTGGCAGAGAGTGGGAATGTGATACAGTTGAAGCAGTTGGCTTGCTGACGCAAGAACACTTTGAGTTTGTGATACTGAGCTGTAGGTACAGCCCAAGATACCATGCCAGATGCTATTCAATATCGTTTAGAAATAGGTGGATTTAACATGACTCTGAAAGCTAAGCTAACTTTTAGGCTTTTGGATTTTCAGGTTAACAACTGGAATGAAAGAATAACCCCTGGCACCATTCTTGTCTGAAGAGCATCTGCCCCTACCAAATATGAGAAATTTAAATCTAGAGTTTTTCACTATTCCAGAGTTGTCTATTTGAGGATGTCTCTTTATAATACACAAATTCAGAAAGGAGAATTTAATATCCTACCTTGGCTCTACTCATATTATAAGTAACTGTTTCTTGTGGAGCCAGGGTATCACTCAGTGATAAGCTTTGTATATGTGAAGTCCTGGAACTATGCCCAACATTACACACACATACACTCACACAAACACACACCTATATTTTGTCCTATATTTTCCTATAATGGGAATAGGTATTAGCTTTTTGGGGGGAGGGTCACACCCGACAGCACTCTGGGGTTACTCCTGGCTCTATGCTCATAAATTGCTCCTGGGCAGGCTCGGGGGATCATATGGGATACCAGGATTTATATCACTGTCCTTCTGCATGCAAGGCAAATGCCCTACCTCCATGCTATCTCTCCAGCCCAGGGATTAGCTTTTTAACTACCTTCCTGGGCACTGAAGAATAGTATGAACCTGGGGCCAGAACAATAACACAGCAGGTAAGACATATTTCTTGCACATGACTGACCTGGGTTGGATCCCTGGTATTCATTATGGTCTGCTGAGCCTGCCAGGAGTAATTTCTGAGCACATAGCCAGGAGTAACCCCTGAACACTGCTGTTTAGACCCCAAAATATATAGTGTGAACTTTTGTAAAGAGTGAAGTGGGGCCTTATCTTTTTCTTTCATCTCGTGAGAGGAAGTGTGCTTTCTTACTTTAAGGTGCATTTCCCAGAATGTGGAAATGTCCTGCACACCCTTTTTGGATGTGTACTTTTCCTTTCACTCTAGAGAAGCATGTTCTCTCTTGAACATCTCTCTCTTTCTCCTTCCCATAATATATTTCTTTATTTTCCAACTACAGTTATTTTTGCCTTTTTACAAATTTTTTTGGGTTTTTTTTTTGGGGGGTGGTCCACACCCATTGATGCTCAGGGGTTACTCCTGGCTATGTGCTTAGAAATCGCTCATGACTTGGGGGATCATATGGAATGCTGGGGGATCAAACCACAGTCTGTCCTAGGTTAGCACATGCAAGGCAAATGCCCTACCGCTTGCACCACCGCTCCAGCCCCTATTACTTTTTTTTTTTAAGGAATGGATAGTAAGTTAGGTTAAAAAAAGTGATACTTGGGACTGAGGTGATAGTACAGCAGATAGGGCATTTGCCTTGCATGCGGCCCATACAGGTTCAATCTTTATCTCCCATATGGTCCCTTGTGCCTCCAGGAATAATTTCTGAGCACAGAGCCAGGAGTAACCCCTGAATGCTGCAATATGTGACCCAAAAAGCAAAAAAGCAAAAAAGAAAAATCCCCCCAAAACAATATCACCCCCACACAATACTCTATAGATGATTTTTGGGGTGATTGTAAATACTTCAAAAGATTAATAGTGATTTCTAAAATTAAAACACCAGAGACTTCAAAAAATTGAGATGTGTACTATATGAATATATAAAGAAAGATTGTTTAAGATAGAGGAAATGATGCAACAAAATTGCCCCATGTATGTCTTTTCAATAAATAAATTATAACCAGGGCTAGAAAAATAGTACAGCAAGTAGGATGCTTGCCTTGCACAAGACCAAGCCAGGCTTGATCCCTAGCACCACATATGGTTTCCAAACCATGCCAAAAATGATTCCTGATTGCAAAGCCAGGAGTAAGCCTTGACCACAGCATGATGTGACTCCTAAACAAAACAAAACAAAGAAATTGTAACAAACGCTAAATAATTAGAAGTTAGAGAAATTTAAAGAGAAATCATAGCTGCGTATTGCAGGCTGACATTTTTTTTAAGTTAAAATTATTTTTGCATTTCTCTTTTTTGTTTTTCTGATTTTTTAAATTCTTTTTTTAAATCTTTATTTTAACACCATGATTACAAACTTGACTGTAGTTGGGTTTTAGTCATAAAAAGAACACCCCCTTTACCAATGCAACATTCCCACCACCAATTCACCCCATATCCCTTCACCCACACCCCTGCCTGTATTCGACACAGGCATTCTACTTCTCTCACTCATTAACATAGTCAGAGTAGTTGTTAGTGTTCTAATTGCACTCACCCCTCATTTAGGTGAGCTTCATATCGTGAGCCAGTCCTACTGGCCCTCATCTCTAGGCATTATTACAATAATGTCTTTTATTTTTCTTAAAACCCATAGATAAGTGAGACTATCCTGTGTGTCTCTCTCTCCCTCTGACTTATTTCACTCAGCATAGTAGTTTCCATGTATAGAAAATTTCATGACTTCATCTCTTCTGGTGATAAAAAATATTATAGTTTAGATAGTATTGGATTGCAATAATGTTGAGGGCAGGAGCGACAGAACAGCACACTTTGCACACTTTTTACTTTGCACACAACTGACCTAGGTTCAATTTCCAGTGTACCATATGGTCTCCTGAGCACCACCAGGAGTGATCCCTAAGTACGGAGTTAGTAGTAAGAAATCTCTGAGCACCTTAGGATGTGATCCAAAAACAACAACAACAAGAAAAACCGAAATAAATAGTGTTGACATTTTTAGTATTGATTTACAAAGTTGCTGCACATTACTGCCACCAAAGTGTCCATGACCCCTCCACCCCTGTCCCTAAGTTAGTCAAACTTTCCTTTATCATTTGCCTAACTATTAGTTGATTAACAATTAAGATTTTGATATATACTTTTATTGTTCTCTCCATTCACCACCACCCACAACTCTGGATCTACGCTCCCCTAGGAGACTGACTTATGTGTCTCCTTCCAGTTCTATGATTTAGGTTCTAATACCCATTGTCTATACCTCCTAGGGTTGGACCAAGGATAACTAAGATAATATATGTTTGTGTATATTAAATACCACACAATTTTGAATATTGTTAAAGTGGGTAAATTTTCTCAGGTTCTTGTCCTTAAGCAGTCAGAATTGAAGACAAGGAACTTCAGAAAAGGTTTATTGGTTTTTTTTTGTTTTTTTTTTTTTTTGGAGGAGCCCACATCCAGTGATGCTCACAGGTTATACTTAGTTCTGCATTCAGGAATCAATTCTAATGGACTCAGAGAACCAAATAAAATGCCAGGGATCAAACCTGGACTGGCTGTGTACAAGGCAAGCATCCTACTGTTTGTATTATTGCTCTGACCACCCCCCCCAAAAAAAAAAAAAAGAAAGCAGGGAAGCTCCCAGATTATGAAAAGGATATCCTTAAATGGCATTCCAGAGAAAATTCTGACTTCTCCCTTTTATATATTTTTATTTTACAAAGGTAGGGGTTTTGCATTGTTCACTAAGTTTAAAGTAGATGACAGATAAAATGGGGTAGGGTGGCATTCCATGCCTGTGATCCTTTTCTCACACTCAATCTTATCCTGCCAATTCCCCCTTTCCCTATCTATATTATACTTCATATATAAAACTAATTAGTTAGCAGAGATTTCTTTGGTAGCTATAAAAATTGTCTACCTCCTTCTGCCCCAAAATTGCCCAGGTGTAGACCTGGAGGCTCCTGGGCCCCACTGGGTGGCCCCAGCACTTAAGGATCGAATAGCTTCTCTTTGCTGGGTCTTTGCATTGAGGCATGTAGCCCTGAGTAGACTCCAGGTGCCTGAGTCCTGCTCTATCACCTCCTTCCCCTGCAAATAATTGAATGCATTCCATGGAAATTAAAATTTACACTTGATATATTAAGTTTTTTCCCCTCTGGTGTCATTCATTATTACTACATTTTACTGTTATTATTATCTATTTGCTTTCCTAGCTGGAGAATTATAGCTCTTTTTCACTTAGCATACTTTCTCCATTTCTTCTAGTTCATTTACTTCAGTGACAGTTTTCCTAAGGCAGTGCCCAGAGATGTTGCTATGCTTCAGGTTATAAATTAGCGAACCCATTAAGAAGACATCTATTAAAAAACCATTTAAAAATAAAATAAATTTAAATATAAATAGTCACTCCCTGCAATCATATTTGCTCAGCTTGCTGTCACTCCTCTTGGTTTAACTTAAGCAGCACAGAACCAATTTTATGGTGACCCAGAAGAGCAGATGTAACTGCTATTATACCTGGAAAGCAAAATTATTTTCAACTTTGCTATAGTGTTTAGAACAAATTATATCTCCTGTTATCAGAAGAATATATTTATCATTACAGTTCTCTTGCAGAAAGGACGTTTTAAAACCCATTTAAAATTCTTTTTTTTTTTTTTTTTTTTTTTTTTTTTTTTGTGGTTTTGGGTCACACCCGGCAGTGCTCAGGGTTTTTTCCTGGCTCCGTGCTCAGAAATTGCTCCTGGCAGGCACGGGGGACCATATGGGACGCCGGGATTCGAACCGATGACCTTCTGCATGAAAGGTAAACGCCTTACCTCCATGGTATCTCTCTGGCCCCCCATTTAAAATTCTTTCTGTGGTTTTTAGTTTTCATTCACTGACCCTACATGTTTTTTTCAAGTCCAATTGTAATTTCATTTTCTGGTTCTCTAAGGAGCAGCATTTAAAGAAGACTGTAGCAAATTGCTGTATCCTTAATCTGAATTTTACTTTGCCACAATAAACAAAGGCATTTTCCTAGATATTTTAATATGATTCCTAAAAATAGTTCACAGATCTTTCTCAGCTTCAAAAGCAAGGATGAGGTTCTTCTGTTGTCGCTGGTTGCAGTATTTTGTTACTGCCCTTATCCGCATTCCCATTTCTTTTCTTTTTTCCCCTAGTTTTTTTTTTCCCTAGTTTATTTTCTGAATTTAACAGTGGGGAACCCATTTAACTGCTCACAGCAGGTAATAAGTACTATGGTAGTCACTGGATTGGCTTCTTTAGATGGTTAAAAGTATAAGAGGGTAATTAAGCTTTTCTGAAGCTGCCAACTGTATTGGGGGTTTGGTGCATATTTTAAGGCTTATTTTTAAATAGTTTCTTCAGAAATTGAACTATTTAACCAGTAGATTCCTAAGGGCATGCATATTCCTATATTAGGAAGAAATTACTTATATGACTGGAATTTGTGTCAAGAGAAAGAAAATCCCTTTTTTCTTCTAGGAACATCTCCAGCAATGCTCCTTTGGAACCAGGGGGCCTTTCCCTGTGATACTTGGTATGAGCCAGTGTCACACGCAGGCAGGGTCACATGATCCTGCCAGGCACCAAGGTCACATGTAGGCAGTGCTGGGAAGTTAGGTATGTGGCACTGGGGATGACTGCAAGACCACAGGCATGTTGGGCTTGTGTACCAGACCTTTGAGCTCTCTCCCTGGCACAGAAAATGGTGCTCAGAGGATATTTCTGGTTCATCTTCAGGAATGACCCTGGTGGTGCTCAGGAGACAATATAATGTAATAGGGAATCAAACCCTGGACTGCACATAAGGCACCTTTTATACTATCTCTCTGGCTCCTAAAATAGTTTATTTTATTTATTTATTTTTTATTTGGGGCCACACCAAGCAGTGCTCAGGGGTTACTCCTGGCTCTGCACTCAGAAATCACTCCTGGCAGGCTCTCAGGAGACCATCTGGGATGTCAAGGATTGAAACTGAGTCGGTTGAATGCAAGGCAAATGCCTTACCTGCTTTGCTATCGCTCTGGTCCTCTAAAATGGTTTAAAAATTTAATGTTAAAAAATAAAATAAAGGGACTGGAGCCATAGCACAGAGGGTAGGGCATTTGCCTTGGATGTAGCTGACTTGGTTAGATCCCCAAAATATCCCATATGATCCCCTGACTCTGCTAGGAGAAATTTCTGGGCACAGAGCCAGTAGTAACCCCTGAGTGCTTTCGGGTATGGCCCAAAACCAACAAACCAATAAAAAAAAAAAAAGTAGACTTCTAAAACTGGATAAGAGCCAATTTTTCAATACTTGTAAAGATTCAGATTAAACCAAAATGTGTTTATTTTGGGGGGAATGGTCATACCCAATGGTGCTTAGGTCCTATGGTCAGGAATTTCTCCTTGCATTGCTTAGGAATTAATGCAGTAGTGGTGATTGAAACTGGGCTCTGCCACATGCAAGGCAAGTACCTTTTAACTCCTACACTGTCTCTCCAATGATAACTGTTTCTTGAATGCAAAATCAAAACCAGATAAGATATAAAAATGACATTATTTTATGAGCTAAAGTTATGATAAAATTTTGTATTTAAATGAAATGGGCTGTTGACATCTTTAAGACCTCCAAGCAAGCACCAAGTTACAATAACATTTTTTACCTAAATAAAGTGGGCTGCTGATATCTTTAAGACCTTCAAGCATTCCAGTTGAATTATAAGTGGAAGCAGAGTTTGTGCCACTTCTATTTAACAGAATTATTACTGATCTTTCCACTTCTATTCAATAGTACTAAACTTTTTTTTTAATACATCCAGTGATGCTCACGGGTTGTTATTCCTGGCTCTGCACTCAAGAATCACTTTTGGAAGTGCTTAAGTGACAATATAGGATACCATGGAACAAATCCAGATGGGCTGCATGCAAGAAAAGCTCCTTACCTGCTGTATTATCACTGACCCCTCATAAATATTTGTGTGTATGTGCATGATAAAGTGTGTGAACTGGTAAGTAAACTCTGAAAACTAGTAGATACAAGTCAGCACATAAAAATTCATTTTGGGGCCAGGAATGTGGCTTTGTGGTAGAGCACCTGTCTCACATGTATAAAGCTTTGGAGTTTGATCCCCAGTAGTGCGTGTGCGCGCGCGCGCACACACACACACACACACACACACAAATCATATATCAACAGTGAACAATCAGAAAAGGAAATTATATAAACATTTCCATTTATAATACCATTGTAAAAAATTGAATTAACAAAAGAGATTAATAACTTGTAGAATAAGAAGTAAAGAATGTTATGAAAGAAATTAAAAGGGGCTGGAGAGATAGCACAGTGGTAGGGCATTTGCCTTGCATGCAGCCGACTCGAGAGGGACCCGGTTGGATTCCCAGTAACCCATATCGCCTGCCAGGGGTGATTTCTGAGTGCAGAGCCAGGAGTAACCCCTAAGCGCCTCCAGGTGTGGCCCAAAAATCAATCAGTCAATCAAGTTTAAAGAAATTTAAAAAAAAAAGAAACAAATTAAAATAAACACATTTGCCTGACATCTTAGCAAGGTCTCTCAGCTTCACAATGCCTCCCAAGGATGACAAGATAAAAAAAGAAAGATGCTGGAAAATAGGCCAGGAATGACAAAGACCCCAGTGAACAAGTCTGGGGGCAAAGAAGTGGTCCGAAAGCAAAGTTTGGAACAAACTCAATAACAGTGTTGTTTGTCAAAGCCACCTATGACAAGCTCTGCAAAGAAGCTCTCAGTTACATGCTTATAAACCCTGCTGTTTTGTCTAAGAGGCTAAAGATTCGGTGTGTGTGTGTGATTGGGGGGGGGGGTGTTCCCTGGCCAGAATGACTTTTCTCAAGAGTTCCTGAGTAAAGGATTTTCTAAGCTGGTGTCAAAGCACAGAACTCAAGTAATTTTACATCAGAAACACCAAGCGTGTAGACACCCAGTTGTGGGAGAAGATGTGTGAGCAGGTCCCAACTGTACATTTTGAAAAATAAAACTTTAATAAGTAAAAAATATACATATAAATGAAAATATATTCCCATGTTCACAGACTGGAATCTGTAATATTGTCAAGATACCTGTTTTAGCATCAGAGAAATAGTCCAGGAGTAAAGCTCTGATTTTATTCCTGCATTGCCAGGAGTAATCTCTGAGCAGAGTCAGGGCTTTTCTCAGAAATCACTGCCAATGTAGTGAAAAAGGCAACACACTGAATGGAGAAAAATAAATTTTTCCTGCCAATACTGTAGTAAAATGTTGTTAAATTAGCTTTGTTTGTTGGTTTGTTTTGTTTTTGAGTCAGACCCAATGACACTCAGCGGTTTCAGCGGTTACTTCTAGCTGCACTCAGAAATCACTCCTGGCTAGGGGGACCATATGGGGCACCGGGGATCAAACCAGGTCCATCCTAGATCTACCACATGCAAGGCAAATGCCCTACTGCTGCGCTATTGTGCCTGCCCAAATTTTGTTAAATTAAAAAAAGGAAAGTGAAAATAAGAATGATAGAAACTAGAGATACAAACAAGATTGCTCACTCAGGTTCAGCTGTATTGGTGAGGAAGATAAGAGAGAAGAAAATTGCAAGAAGGTTATCTTTGATTTCTTTAAATAGAAAGCACTGATTTATTGCAGTTTTGGAGTTTTTGGGGGACCACAACCCAGGGGTATTCAGGCTCCTAGCTCTGCACTCAGGAATCACTTCTAGTGGGCTCAGGGAACCATCTGGGATGCTGGGGATTGAACTTGGGTTGGCCCTATACAAGACATATACTATACCCACGGTGCTATCACTCTACTCTTTTTTTTTTTTTTTTTTTTTGGTTTTTGGGTCACACCTGGCAGTGCTCAGGGATTACTCCTGGCTCTACACTCAGAAATCGCTCCCAGCAGGCTTGGGGGGACCATACGGGATGCCGGGATTCAAACCAACATCCTTCTGCATGCAAGGCAAACGCTCTACCTTCATGCTATCTCTCTGGCCCCTATCACTCTACTCTTATCCTTGATTCTTGATGGGGAGTGAAACCCAGCAAGAAGTGAACTTAGATGCAGGACAATTCATTTTATTTAGGGGTTGTACCTGGTGGTGCTCAGGTCTTAGCCAGGAATAGCCCTTGAGCACAACTGGGTATATGACTCAAACCCTCCATCCCTTAAATATTGAATTTCCATATGACCCAGTGATTCTACTCCTTGCCATCTATACCCAAAACATTCACTTAAAATGATATATGCATGCCTATATTTATTACAGCACTGTTATTGCAGCTAAGACCTAGGCATAACCTAAGAGCCCAACAACAGAAGAGTGAATAACGAAAATGGTACAGGGGCTAGAGCAGGTAGGGTGCTGTTTGGAGGTTTAATCCCCAGCATCCTATCTGATCATCCAAAGCAACTCCAGGAGTAATTAATTCCTGACTGCAGAACCAGGAGTAACTCCTGGATATTGCCAAGTGTGACCTAACAACAACAGAAAGAAACTGGTACATACTACTCAATTATAAGAAAATATTAATTCTTGAAGTTCAATGCAACTTGCATAAAATTAGAAGGTATAGTGCTAAGTCAAATGAGAAGGACAAATTTTGCATGTAGAGGATAAAAGAGTAAAGCAAGGAAATAGTTAATATGTTGGTGATAAGGGAGCTAGGAACAATGTGGAGGAATCTGGTGATTAGTCTGGTGCAGCAATGTCCTATAACTTTTAAAGCATACTTTTTGGTTGTATTTAGGCCACACCCAGTTGTACTCAGAGTTTGTTTCTGGCTCTGTGTTCAGGGATCACTCAAAGGACCATATTAACTGTTGGGGATGAACCCAGGTTGGTCCTGTGCAAGGCAAGGCCTGTGTAAGGCCCTGCCTTTTATACCATCTCTTTGACCCAGAGCATACATTCTTTAAATTAAACAAAATTTTTGTAGTTTAGATAACATAGTTACAATAATGTTAATATTTATGGATCTCGTTGCACCTTCCCTACACCCAAGGTGACCAATAGCACTGTCCTTATGTCATTTTTAGGCCAACTTTTCTTTCCCTCATCAATTGCCCTCTGCTTGGTTATTATCAGTTCTATAGTCAAAAGTCTTAAGGTTTTGTCGTCATTCAATAATGTTTAGTCCCTTGTTTTATTTCTCTGTATGCTACTGGCGGGAGAGACTATTGAATATTTGTCCTTTTACCTTTGATTTAGCTTGATTGATGTGATACACTCCAGGGCCAGAATACTAATATAATAGATAGGGCTTTTGCCTTGCACATGGCCAACCTGGATTTGGTACTCAGCATCCTATATGGTCTCCCAACCACTGCCAGGAGTAACCCCTGAGCAAAGCTGGATGTCATCCACTCACCTCCCCTCACACACACACACACACACACACACAAATATATACTCCAGTTACATCCAAGTTGCAGCAAACTTTGTTTCATTTTTTCTTATAGCTGAGTAATATCCCATTGGGTATCAATGCCACACTGAACATTTTGGTTGTTTCCCTATCCTGACTTTTATATTTAGCTTTGAAATAAACATGGCATATATCTTTTTTGAGTTAATGCTTTTGTGTTTTGGGACTAGATATCAAGAAGTAGAAGTGCTAGATCATATTGAAGTTCTAGTTTTTGAAGAGGTTTCCATGATGAAAATTTCCATAGATGCTGAAACAGAGACATTTCTACCTACAACAGAACGAATTCCTACCTACAAAAGAAACAATTCCGACAAAAGAATGAATTTTTTCCCCCACATTCCCACTGATTGTTTCCAGTCTCTTTGATATATGCCATTCTCATTGTGTTAGATGATTATCTCATTGTTGCTTCAATTTACATTTTCTTGATAAGTGACAGTGAACACTTTCATTTGTTGGTCATCTGAAAGACTTTGGGGAAATATCTCTTCTCCTCTTCCCAGATTTTTTCTTGTTTTTATTTTGGGGGCCACACCCCATAATATTCAAAGGTTAGTTCTTCTATGCTTATAAATTACTCCTGGCAGACTTGTGACCATATGGGATGCTGGGACTTGAACCTGGGTCATCACATGAAAGGCAAATGCCCTACCCATTGTGCTGTCATTCTAGCCCTTCTATTCCTAGTTTTTGATGGGATTATTGATTTTTGGGCTTTAAGATATATATCTTGGGGCCAGCGAGGTGGCGCTAGAGGTAAGGGGAGATTTCTGAGACCAGAACCAGGAGTAACCCCTGAGTGCTGCCAGCTGTGACTCAAAAACAAAACAAACCAAACAAAATCTATCTTTTAAAAATTATGTTTGTAGAAGATGAGAGATACATATCCAATTTCATCATTTTTGCATGTGGCTATCCAGTTTTTCCAGCACCATTTGTTTTTGTTTTGTTTTGGGACAACACTGGATGGGTCTCAGGGCTTACTCCTGGCTCTGCACTCAGGAATTACTACTAACAGTGCTTAGGGAGCCATATGAGTGTTAGGAATCAAATCCAATTTGGCTGCATGCAAGGCAAACACCTTACCCACTGTACTATTCCTTCAGCCTTTCAACATCATTTGTTGAAAAACTTTTCTTTCTCTACTTCATGCATCCAAATTCTTTGTCATAGATGGCTCTGTATGTTTGAGGGCTTATCTCTGGACTCTCAGTTCTTTGGCCCGAGAGTCTGTCTTTATTCTAATACCATATCATTTTAATAATTATAGCTTTGAAACTGGAGTGATAGTTCCCTGAGCCCCAGCAGGAGTAATTCCTGAGAATTGCTGGGTGTGGGCCCCCACTTCAAGTTGTAGTTTATAGCCTGGTTTGCATATATATATTTTGGAAGTTTTGGTAAGAGGTGGGTGGTACTCAGACTACTCTTGGCTCTATGCTCAGTGATGACTCTTGGAGGTGCTTGGGAGACCATTTGTAGTATTGGGAATTGACCTGCATTTGCTTTATGCTCATGTACTTTAACTCCCTATACTATATCTTGCTGGTTCCTATAGTTTTATAATATACCTTTAGGCTGAGATTTGCAATACTTCCTACTTTGTCATCTCCTCAGAATTGCTTTGGTTATTCAGGAAGTTTTATGATCTCATAAAAATTTAAGTAGTATTTTCTCCAAGTTCTTAATGTCATTGGAATTTTGATAGGGGTTATATTGAATATATATAATGCTTTCTTTTAGTTAGATGATCATTTTGACTGTGTCTGTCAAGTCTTCTAGTCCAGAAACATGGTACTTTTATATTTCCTGTTAAGTTGGTCCCTAGGTACTTGGTGTTTTTGGACACTTTTCTTCTCCTGTTTGTTGTTTCCATATAGATATACAGTAATTTTTTTGTGTATTGATTTTGTAGACTTGATACTTTTTAGTTTCTAATAGTTTTTTTTAGTAACCTTCTATGTATATATTATGTTACCTGAAAATAGTGATAGTTTAAGTTCCTTTCCAAATTGGATAGGTGCCTTTGATTTCTTTGTGGTGGGGACAGGCCACATCTCCAATACTCAGAGGTTACTCCTGATTCTGTGCTCAGGAATCACTCCTAGAAGTAGTTGGGACCATATAGGATGCTGGGAATGAAACATTGGTCAGCCAGGTGCAAGGCAAGTAAGTGCCTTATCCTCTGCACTATCTCTCCAACCACACCTATGATTTCTTTTCTTGGCTAATTGCTCTAGCAATGACTTGACATACATAACAATACTATTGAAAATCATGATTTCTCAAAAAAAAAAAATCACCTGTAAAACCAAAAAGTGCCTTTTTTTGTGGAAAATAGAAAATTATCTATTTTCATAAAACTCTGATGGTGAAAATAGTGGATCTTTGGTTGGTAGAGCGATTGCCTTTCATGTATTAAGCTTTGAATTTAATCCCAAGTATGACCAAAAAAAAAGCAAGTTGTTTTTTGAAACCAATTTTATGTATACATAGTTTTTACAGGTTTTTTTTTTGAAGGGGTGGAATTTGGACTACAACCAGTAGTGCTCAGGAGTGACTCATGGCAGTTGTTGGTGAACCATATATGGTGTCAGCCACATGCAAGGCAAGCACATCACTTTGGCCCCGGTGTATATAGTTTTGAATTTTTCTTACCTTAAACTTTTTTTCTTTACTACCTCCTCTGATAACAAATATAGTAGTTTAACATGTTAATGCCAATACATACCTGTGGTGGCTCACACTTTTTTGTTTGCTTGTTTTGGGGTCATATCTGGTAATACTCAGAGGTTACTCCTAGCCTTGTGCTCAGGGATCACTCCTGATGGTGGTCTGGGGACCATATGATTGAACTCTGGTGGGTCATGTGCAAGGCAAACACCATACACTGTACTATCACTCGAGCCCTCACACTTTTTGCATTGTAATATTTAAAATAACATCATAAGCTAACTCAGTCAATAATTGATAGCAAAAGTCACAACAGAAATGGTTAGTTTGGAATAGTTTGACAAAGTTTGACAAAGCAGAGCACTAAAGAAGCCACCAGATGGTAAGAAACACTAATTCTAGTGGTGGTGTCAGGGTGTTAATGGTTTTTCATAGATTTGTAGTCCTCTAAAATTTCTTGCAAAAAAATAAATAAATAAAAAATAAAATTCCTTGCACACACGTTCTATCATCAAACCTAGTTTATGTCATATTTTCCCCAAATATCCTCTATTCTTTTCTTTTCTCTGTAGTCTATTCATGACACCTAAATTACTGTTTCTGCTTTAGGAGTAAACATGTTCAAGGTATTATGGTTGTTTGCTTACTTAGAAATATGAAATTTATATGACTACATCCAGTTATAATCAGATTGTCACTTAACAATGTATTTTCTTTTAGAACTACAGCAATAGCTTTGATCAGCCTGGGTAAGTGATGCAGTGGCAGAAGGTTGAGGCTGCAAGTTTTAAATTCTAAGTTTCATCTCCTGCACGCACACGCACACACACACACACACACACACACACACACACACACACACGTGTGCCTTAAGCCTGTGTCTGAAGTTCTGTGATATGGGGCTCCCAGAACCTCATAAAATGTGACTGAGGTCAGAGAGATAGTTTAGAAAGCTGAGGTGCCTGCTTTGCATATGGAACCCTCAGATTTAATCCAGGGCACTTCTTTACCCTCCAGCCCTAAGCCAGGCATAACCCCTAAGTACTGCTAGGTGTGAAAAAAAAAGAAAAAAGAAAAAGAAAAAAAAAAGTCTTATGAACCCTGCAAGTAAAGTGTGTGAGCACCACAGCCAAATGTGCAGTCCTTGAAAATGAAGCATGGGAGCATCAACCCGAGTGATGTAGAGATAGTACAAGTGGGTAAGGCGTTTGCTTTACATTCAGCCCAACTGGGTTTGATACCCTAGCATTCCATATGATTTCCTAGCATTCTGTAACTTTGACGATCCCTGAACAATTAGAATTAAAAAATCCATATAATTACGGGGATGCTCCCTCTTCCCTTGTACAAATAAATGACTTGTGTTTTATCTATGTAATTGGGGGGGGGCCCACTCCTAACAGTTCTTGGGGCTGTTCCCTGACCAATGTTTAAAGGATAGCTCCTGGCAGTGATTAGGAGAACATGGAGGAGGATTCTAACAAGGTGCAAAACATGCATTCAGCCTGCTGGACTTTGATTCCATTCCTATATATGTAAATTTCACTGAAGGCCCATGAGCAAACTTTGTAGTTAGATATATGATATTGAATGTCCTGAAACATATTATTGGCTTAAATGCATAAAAATAAGTGGATTGTTGGACTGAAGAATAGACTTATGGATAGAAAAATATTAATAGAAGAGCTAAATGATGGTTAAATGAATGTTCACTATAAAGTCCTTTCAAATTTTCAGACATTTGAAAATTCTTGTAGTGTATCAGAAATAAAGAAGAGGGGAAATGTGTTGAATGTCCTCAAAAGCAATTGGGCTTTGTAACCAATATGAAATACTACTGGATTTATTTAGTCGTTATAGTGTTTTGTTTATATATATATGTATATATCCTATTTATCTTGTTATTTCAATTGCTGGTAATTTTGGAAGGTCTTTATAAATGGGTTAAATTTTCATTGTTATATTTTAAATTTTTCCTCATTATTTTAAGTGTCATGTCTTTTATCCTAAATGTACTTCAATTTCTATTATAATATGAAAGAAGCTAGTATTTGCAAGACCATTGAGACTGCCATATAATCATGTATGAATAAAAGTAGAAGACTAAATCAAGCCCTTTATTCTTGCTGATTTATTTAAATTGGTGGGTAATGCAGTTGATTTTGCACATATGTTAGCGATAAAAGACTAGAAAGAAGGAATATACAAGCTATTACAGATTGTTCATGACTTCAGTTCTCCTCAGACTTATTGAAATAACGTAGAGAGCAGTAAGCAAGATAATTAAAAATATCATAAAATTTGGTTGATTTCTTATTTTTTTTAATTTATTTAAACACCTTAATTACATACATGATTGTGTTTGGGTTTCAGTCATGTAAAGAACACCACCCATCACCAGTGCAACATTCCCACCACCAATGTCCCAAGTCTCCCTCCTCCCCACCCGACCCCCGCCTGTACTCTAGACAGGCTCTCCATTTTCCTCATACATTCTCATTATTAGGACAGTTCAAAATGTAGTTATTTCCCTAACTAAACTCATCACTCTTTGTGGTGAGCTTCCTGAGGTGAGCTGGAACTTCCAGCTCTTTTCTCTTTTGTGTCTGAAAATTATTATTACAAAGGTGTCTTTCATTTTTCTTAAAACCCATAGATGAGTGAGACCATTCTGCATTTTTCTCTCTCTCTCTCTGACTTATTTCACTCAGCATAATAGATTCCATGTACATCCATGTATAGGAAAATTTCATGACTTCATCTCTCCTGACAGCTGCATAATATTCCATTGTGTATATGTACCACAGTTTCTTTAGCCATTCATCTGTTGAAGGGCATCTTGGTTGTTTCCAGAGTCTTGCTATGGTAAATAATGCTGCAATGAATATAGGTGTAAGGAAGGGGTTTTTGTATTGTATTTTTGTGTTCTTAGGGTATATTCCTAGGAGTGGTATAGCTGGATCGTATGGGAGCTCGATTTCCAGTTTTTGGAGGAATCTCCATATCGCTTTCCATAAAGGTTGAACTAGACGGCATTCCCACCAGCAGTGGATAAGAGTTCCTTTCTCTCCACATCCCCGCCAACACTGTTTATTCTCATTCTTTGTGATGTGTGCCATTCTCTGGGGTGTGAGGTGGTATCTCATCGTTGTTTTGATTTGCATCTCCCTGATGATTAGTGATGTGGAACATTTTTCATGTGTCTTTTGGCCATGTGTATTTCTTCTTTGTCAAAGTGTCTGTTCATTTCTTCTCCCCATTTTTTGATGGGGTTAGATGTTTTTTTCTTGTAAAGTTCTGTCAGTGCCTTGTATATTTTGGAGATTAGCCCCTTATCTGATGGGTATTGGGTGAATAGTTTCTCCCACTCAGTGGGTGGCTCTTGTATCCTGGGCACTATTTCCTTTGAGGTGCAGAAGCTTCTCAACTTAATATATTCCCATCTGTTAATCTCTGCTTTCACTTGCTTGGAGAGTGCAGTTTCCTCCTTGAAGATGCCTGTAATGTCCTGGAGTGTTTTGCCTATGTGCTGTTCTATATATCTTATGGTTTTGGGGCTGATATCGAGGTCTTTAATCCATTTGGATTTTACCTTCGTACATGATGTTAGCTGGGGGTCTAAGTTCAATTTTTTGCAAGTGGCTATCCAATTGTGCCAACACCACTTGTTGAAGAGGCTTTCCCTGCTCCATTTAGGATTTCCTGCTCCTTTATCAAAAATTAGGTGGTTGTATGTCTGGGGAACATTTTCTGAGTATTCAAGCCTATTCCACTGATCTGAGGACCGATCCTTATTCCAATACCATGCTGTTTTGATAACTGTTGCTTTGTAGTACAGTTTAAAGTTGGGGAAAGTAATTCCTCCCATATTCTTTTTCCCAATGATTGCTTTAGCTATTCGAGGGTGTTTATTGTTCCAAATGAATTTCAAAAGTGTCTGATCCACTTCTTTGAAAAATGTCATGGGTATCTTTAGAGGGATGGCATTAAATCTGTATAATGCCTTGGGGAGTATTGCCATTTTGATGATGTTAATCCTGCCAATCCATGAGCAGGGTATGCGTTTTCATTTCCGTGTGTCCTCTCTTATTTCTTGGAGCAGAGTTTTATAGTTTTCTTTGTATAGGTCCTTCACATATTTAGTCAAGTTGATTCCAAGATATTTGAGTTTGTGTGGCACTATTGTGAATGGGGTTATTTTCTTAATGTCCATTTCATCCTTATTACTATTGGTGTATAGAAAGGCCATTGATTTTTGTGTGTTAATTTTGTAGCCTGCCACCTTGCTATATGAGTCTATTGTTTCTAGAAGCTTTTTGATAGAGTCTTTAGGGTTTTCTAAGTAGAGTATCATGTCATCTGCAAACAGTGAGAGCTTGACTTCTTCCTTTCCTATCTGGATTCCCTTGATATCCTTTTCTTGCCTAATCGCTATAGCAAGTACTTCCAGTGCTATGTTGAATAGGAGTGGTGAGAGAGGACAGCCTTGTCTTGTGCCAGAATTTAGAGGGAAGGCTTTCGGTTTTTCTCCATTGAGGATAATATTTGCCACTGGCTTGTGGTAGATGGCCTTCACTATATTGAGAAAGGTTCCCTCCATTCCCATCTTGCTGAGAGTTTTGATCAAGAATGGGTGTTGGACCTTATCAAATGCTTTCTCTGCATCTATTGATATGATCAGGTGGTTTTTATTTTTCTTGTTATTGATGTTGTGTATTATGTTGATAGATTTACGGATGTTAAACCAGCCTTGCATTCCTGGGATGAAACCTACTTGATCGTAGTGGATGATCTTTTTAACGAGGCATTAAATCCTATTTGCCAGGATTTTGTTGAGGATCTTTGCATCTGCATTCATCAGTGATATTGGTCTGTAATTTTCTTTTTTGGTAGCGTCTCTGTCTGGTTTAGGTATCAAGGTGATGTTGGCTTCATAAAAGCTATTTGGAAGTGTTTCTGTTTGTTCAATTTCATGAAAGAGTCTTGCCAAGATTGGCAGTAGTTCCTCTTGGAAAGTTTGATAGAATTCATTAGTGAATCCATCTGGACCTGGGCTTTTGTTTTTCGGCAGACATTTGATTACTGTTTTAATTTCATCAATGGTGATGGGGGTGTTTAGATATGCTACATCCTCTTCCTTCAACCGTGGAAGATTATAAGAGTCCAAGAATTTATCCATTTCTTCCAGGTTCTCATTTTTAGTGGCGTAGAGTTTTTCAAAGTAGTTTCTGATTACCCTTTGAATCTCTGTCATATCAGTAGTGATCTCTCCTTTTTCATTCCTGATACGAGTTATTAAGTTTCTCTCTCTCTCTTTCTTTGTTAGGTTTGCCAGTGGTCTATCAATCTTGTTTATTTTTTCAAAGAACCAACTTCTGCTTTCGTTGATCTTTCGGATTGTTTTTTGAGTTTCCACTTCGTTGATTTCTGCTCTCAGCTTTGTTATTTCCTTCTGTCTTCCTATTCTTGGGTCCTTTTGTTGAGCATTTTCTAGTTCTATTAGCTGTGTCATTAAGCTACTCAGGTAAGCTCCTTCTTCCTTCCTGATGTGTGCTTGCAAAGCTATAAATTTTCCTCTCAGTACTGCTTTTGCTGTGTCCCATAAGTTCTGATAGTTTGTGTCTTTATTGTCATTTGTTTCCAGGAACCTTTTTATTTCCTCCTTGATTTCATCTCGGACCCACTGGTTATTGAGCATGAGGCTGTTTAACTTCCAGGTGTTAAAGTGTTTCTTCTGAGTCCCTTTGGAGTTCACAAATAATTTCAGAGCCTTGTGGTCAGCGAAGGTAGTCTGCAAAATTTCTATCCTCTTGATCTTATGGAGGTATGTTTTATGTGCCAGCATGTAGTCTATCCTGGAGAATGTCCCATGTACATTGGAGAAGAATGTGTATCCAGGTTTCTGGGGATGGAGTGTCCTATATATATCCACTAGGCCTCTTTCTTCCATTTCTCTCCTCAGGTCTAGTATATTCTTGTTGGGTTTCAGTCTGGTTGACCTGTCCAGTGTTGACAAAGCCGTGTTAAGGTCCCCCACAATTATTGTGTTGTTGTTGATATTATTTTTCAGATTTGTCAACAGTTGTATTAAATATTTTGCTGGCCCCTCATTCGGTGCATATATGTTTAGGAGAGTGAATTCTTCCTGCTCTACGTACCCCTTGATTAATATAAAATGTCCATCTTTGTCCCTTACAACCTTCCTGAGTATAAAGTTTGCATTATCTGATATTAGTATGGCCACTCCAGCTTTTTTATGGGTGTTGTTTGCTTGGATAATTTTTCTCCAGCCTTTTATTTTGAGTCTATGTTTGTTCTGACTATTCAGGTGCGTTTCTTGTAGGCAGCAGAAGGTTGGATTGAGTTTTTTGATCCATTTAGCCACTCTGTGTCTCTTAACTGGTGCATTTAGTCCATTGACGTTGAGAGAAAGAATTGTCCTGGGATTTAACGCCATCTTTATTTCAAAATTTGGTGTGTCTTTTGGGTAGTCTTGTCTTAGATTAGGTCTTTCAGTTTTTCTCTTAAGACTGGTTTTGTGTCTGTGAAGTTTCTGAGCTGTTTTTTGTCTGTGAAGCCATGTATTCTTCCGTCAAACCGGAAAGTGAGTTTTGCTGGGTATAGTATTCTGGGTGAAGCATTCATTTCATTCAGTCTTGTCACAATATCCCACCACTGCTTTCTGGCATTGAGTGTTTCTGGTGACAGGTCTGCTGTAAATCTCAGGGAAGCTTGCTTGAACGTGATTTCCCCTTTTGATCTTGTTGTTTTCAGAATTCTGTCTCTATCTGTGGGATTTGTCATTGTGACTAGGATGTGCCTTGGGGTGGTTTTTCTGGGGTCTCTTTTGGTTGGTACTCTTCGGGCATGCAGGATTTGATCACATATATTTTTTAGCTCTGGAAGTTTCTCTTTAATGATGTTCTTGACAGTTGATTCTTCCTGGAAATTTTCTTCCTGGGTCTCTGGGACTCCAATGATTCTTAAGTTGTTTCTGTTGATCTTATCATAGACTTCTGTTTTCATCTGTTCCCATTCTTTGACTAATTTTTCCATTGTCTGCTCATTTGCTTTAAGTTTTTTTTTTTTTGGGGCCACACCCGGTGACGCTCAGGGGTTACTCCTGGCTATGCGCTCAGAAGTCGCTCCTGGCTTGGGGGACCATATGGGATGCCGGGGGATCGAACCGCGGTCCATCCGAGGCTAGCGCAGTCAAGGCAGGCACCTTACCTTTAGCGCCACCGCCCGGCCCCTGCTTTAAGTTTTTTGTCCAATCTCTCCTGCTGTATGGAATTGTTATGTATCTCATCTTCCACAGCACCAAGTCTATTCTCAGCTTCTGATACCCTGTCCCAGAGCTTATCCATTTTGTCATTCACTTCGTTTACTGACTTTTTCAGTCCTGTTAGTTGACATGTTATTTCAGTTTGGAGTTTTGTGATTTCTGTCTTCATATTTTCTTTTTTTTTTTTTTGGTTTTTGGGCCACACCCGGTAACGCTCAGGGGTTACTCCTGGCTATGCGCTCAGAAGTCGCTCCTGGCTTGGGGGACCATATGGGACGCCGGGGGATCGAACCGCGGTCCGTCCGAGGCTAGCGCAGGCAAAGCAGGCACCTTACCTTTAGCGCCACCGCCCGGCCCCTTCATATTTTCTTGGTTCTTATTAGTGTTCTGTTCAACTCGATCCATGGTTTCTTGGAGTCCGTTGAACATCTTCCATATTGCTAGTCTAAAGTCCTTATCTGAGAGGTTGATTAGTTGGTTGGTCATTATCTGGTCCTCAGAATTGTCATCTTCATTCTCTATGTCTGATGCTGGCCTGCGTTGTTTCCCCATTGTCACACTTGTATTGTGGGTTTTTCTACGTGTTGTGGTTGTATTCATTGTCTATATGATGCAGGCAGCACACTCCTCTGGCTCCTCCCTTTCTGGATGGGCTGACTTGCCTCTAAGGGAGGGGAGTCCTCCGTGGATGAAGCCTCACACTGGGTCAAATCTTAGGCCCGAGCATGCAACAGAGAAGACAGTCCGGAGAGAAATGCTTGCTTCTGTGATATAGCACAGTTCTTAGTGTGATTTTTTATTCTTGTTGCAATGGAGTTCTTTCCTTAGAAAGAGTGCATGGCCGCATAGCGAAGCAGAGCGGCCGTGCTCCGCTGGAGCCTCTTTTTGCCCCACTCGCAAGAGTTTCACGCAAGAGGACAGTAGACAGACATAGACAGGTCACACTCACAGTTTTTCACAGTTGGGCCCACTGGGCCGGTGTACTTTCGCGGATTTTCCCCGCCTGGTGTCACACACAGGGAGCCGGCTTTTGCAAAGCTTAGCCGGTTTTCATGCTCTGTAGTCCCTCCCTGAAAATGGCGTCTGGGCGAGCGAGGTTTCTGGAGCCTCTTTTTGCCCCACTCGCAAGAGTTTCACGCAAGAGGACAGTAGACAGACATAGACAGGTCACACTCACAGTTTTTCACAGTTGGGCCCCACTGGGCCGGTGTACTTTTGCGGATTTTCCCCGCCTGGTGTCACACACAGGGAGCCGGCTTTTGCAAAGCTTAGCCGGTTTTCATGCTCTGTAGTCCCTCCCTGAAAATGGCGTCTGGGCGAGCGAGGTTTCTGGAGCCTCTTTTTGCCCCACTCGCAAGAGTTTCACGCAAGAGAACAGTAGACAGACATAGACAGGTCACACTCACAGTTTTTCACAGTTGGGCCCCACTGGGCCGGTGTACTTTTGCGGATTTTCCCCGCCTGGTGTCACACACAGGGAGCCGGCTTTTGCAAAGCTTAGCCGGTTTTCATGCTCTGTAGTCCCTCCCTGAAAATGGCGTCTCTGATTTCTTATTAACTCCTTACTGTACCCTGTTATTTCAAATGAACAAAGTCTCATTCAAATTTAAGCAGTGACTAGAGATTTAGATATTCAGAGGGAAATCTAAGGACAAAAATCAAGATCCTTAATATATGTCTTTGTATTTTGAAAGTAACTACCACTGTTTCTTTTCTTTCTTTTTTTTTTTTTTTGGTTTTTGGGCTACACCAGGCGGTGCTCAGGGGCCACTCCTGGCTGTCCACTCAGAAATAGCTCCTGGCAGACACCGAGGACCACATGGGACACCGATATTCGAGCCAGCCACCTTTGGTCCTGGATCGGCTGTCTGCAAGGTAAACGCCGCTGTGCTATCTCTCCGGGCCCACTACCACTGTTTCTTAAAGAACAGTTCAATCCTGCTTTGAAAAAAAAGGAGTGTAGGGGGCTGGAGAGATAGCACAGCAGTAGGGCATTTGCCTTGCATGCAGCCGACCCAGGACTGACGCTAGTTTGAATCCTGGCATCCCATATGGTCTCCTGTGCCTGCCAGGAGTGATTTCTGAGTGCAGAGCCAGAAGTAACCCCTAAGTACTGCCAGGTGTGACCCCTCCTCAAAAAAAGGAGAATAATTTAGAGATTATTTTTGTTTTAGAACCACAGTGCTTAGTGCTCAGTAGCTTTGTGCTTATAGATCATTTCTGCTAGTGTTTGGGAGAACTATATGCAGTGCCTGGGATCACATCTAGGTTGGTTGCATGCAAGACAAGTGCCTTAAATCTCTGTACTTCTCTCCAGCCCTATAATAATAGGTTTGAAAATAGAGTAATAAAGACATTGACTGCTTCTCAGAGTTAATCATAAAAAAAATGGGAGAGAAGTAAAGAAGAAAAATGCACACTCTATCTTTTATATGAGTAGGAAATATCTGTAATGCCAAAACAGAAAATTGAGTAAGGATTGCCAAGTGCAATAAAGGCCAAATGGGTTTGAGAAAATTAAGAGATTAGATGCATATATTTGCAGATCTCAGAAAAAGCCAGTAGAGCATATGCTTCAAAGTAGATGGCTTACCTTGAAGGACAAGAATAAATCACTTTGGAATCATTCATAGGCTTCCATTGGGAGCTTCCTACACCTACCTTGACACCAAAGAGGAAAGGAGAGGCTGAATGAAGAATTGGCAATATATATATATATATATATATATATATATATATGTATATGTATAATTTTTATAGCAGTGCTAGGAATTAAACCTTGTGTTACTAGCATCTTGT